>NW_023615640.1:0-180001 GCF_013339695.2 Rhipicephalus sanguineus
ATAGTGAAAAAGGTTACAGGGTCCCTTGTGCATACGCCTGAGATGAATCGAAGACGACATACATCGTTTCTTTCTTTATCTTCTCATTCGATTGCATTGATTTCCTGCCCGAAAGCTTTCTGTGCCTATTGCGGTTTGGCACGGCCTCCGAGATCTGCGACAGGAAAATCTTTCTGCACCACACGTGCCTCCGGGCTCCGGGATCAGCCCACTTACGACCAAGCGACGATGTCCCGTTATGACGTCACCATGTGACGTCACTGTGACGCCATGCCGATGTCACAAGTTTTGTAATATGTGTGACGTCACAATGCCGTCATCATATGATATCCTATTGAATACAAAGACACATTGATGCCAAGGAAAATATATGGGATATATGGGGCGTTCTTTGTAGGAATTATGATACAAATGCGAAAAGATTAATGTGGACGAAAAGGCAAACTGTCGACGGCAGGGACCGAACCTAACGCTCTCCCAATTGAGCTACAGCGGCGGTCTTCCTCCCGTCCACTTTATCGGGTATATATGTGCATGTAAACCTCGGAGTGTTAGTCAGCGCCGCTCGAAGCCATGACGGCGAGTGTGAAACACTGTTATTTGCCTGATTGCATCACGTAGCACGCACCTGACGGTACCGCTTTTACGGAACAAAGGGCGCCCAGGTTGGTGTGTTGTTATCCCTGTAAATGCTCCCACAGGAACAAGGTACCCGCTTTCGTTAATTATCGCTTGGTGTGACCGAACGCACTGATCGCCTCCTCGCAGCTTTCTTACTTTGCTTGCTCGAGCAATCACTGAATTAGTTCTCGCCGTCTTTGCACATCGCCAGCTTGTCATACCTTCACGTGTCCGTATACCTCGCCCGTACTGCCCAGACCTTGTAGGCTCAATGTCCGGGCTACCCTCGCGGACTTTTCAGGGGCGCATTCATGTTCATGTTCATGTTTACTTCAGACAATGACAAATGACAATACATTTGTCTTGTATGGGAGGGTGTCAAAAAGGCACGAATGCCTGACTGAATGTCACACCCCTTTCTAGGGGTGTGTTTCGTGTGTTAGTGGTGCATAACAGACTAACAGTGTGTTAGTGGCGTGTGTTAGTGGCCCATAAAATGCCGCCGTGGGTGCGGTTACGTTACAGCTACAGAGTTCGAACGATCGAAAAATATTTCACGATTTTACGAACTTTCCGATTTGAAGAAATAATTGGAGCGCGGTCATCAGCTTGTTAAATCAACTTTCAACTCCACTTCTTTAACGCTGGCGATATTCAGTTGAAGATTAGTCATTTAAGATATGTAATCATGCCCTGTGATCGAATCTTCTTACCTCTTTCGGAGTAGCCGAGCAGACCGCTTCTGGACGCTGTGTTTCCTTCGAGCGACAATCTGGGCCCATCGCCTGTGTGATCCGGAGTGACTCGTTCCGTTGGGATACGGGGCTGAACGATCCGATCAGCCTCCACTGCTGCCCCGTTAGGAGGTACCTCGTCGCCCGCAACAAACGCTGCGTTCACGTGCATCGCGATGCGAAATGTTGCCCTCCTGGAATACGTCCGCAATCTGCGATGAAGGAATTCGCGTTCAGAGAAGACGAGCCAAGGGCGTTTGCTTGCTTGCCCAGGCAGCACACAACGTCGGGCCGATATTGGTTTTACGGCGGCTGTGCGCGGCCCCACCTCGGGCCAGCATTGCCAGCCTGGCGCCGACATCGGCGGAGCCGTTGACATTTGCCGGCAAAATTGGGCCGATTTTACCGCCTTTCAGCCGATGTTGGTCTTTCACCGGCAACATTGGGCCGAGTTATCCGGCCTTCTGCCGTCTTCCCGCCGATATCGGCTTAGCCGATTTCTTTCACCAGCAACATTGGGCCGAGTTTGCCGGCGTTTTGCTGTCCTTCCGCCGATATCGGCTTAGCCGATGGCTTTCACCGGCAACATTGGGCCGAGTTAGCCGCCGTTTTGCCGTACTTTCGCCGATATCGGCCGAGCCGATGGTTTTCCCCGGCAACATTGGGCCGAGCATGCCGTCATTCTGCCGTGCTTCAGCTGACATCGGCGGAGCCGATGGCTTATCGACGATGTTGGACCTTTCTTGTCTCCCTTCAGACAGTTATACATGCCCTGTTGAGAACGTCCTCCTGCGTCGCGGCGCTCCAAAAGTCCTCGTCACCGACAGAGGTACGGCTTTTACGGCAGAGCTAACGCAAACCATCTTGAAATAGAGCCACACAAGTCACCGACGGACATCACCCGCTGGCGAATGGCCTCACCGAGCGGGTAAATGAAACCCTCGCCGACATGCTGGCAATGTACTGTACGTCGAACACATGACATGGGACGCCATAATATCTTCCGCACATAACCTGAAGTTAACACAGTGTAAGAAACGGCGCACATATGACACCGTTCAAACTAGCTCACGGAAGCCCCTCAACGACGCTGGACGCCGTGTTGCCGGCCGTCAGTGACGAAAATAACCTGGACGTTGCGCTCTACCTTTAGCCCGCCGAAGAAGCCCGGCAGCTCGCCCGCCTAGGATACAATCGTAATGCAATAGAGCATTAGGCGCTTGAATATTTGTAGCTTAAGCTGTAGAATACCGCTACATGGATTGCTGTACTAGCACAAATAACAAAGTTCAAATATTGTACTGTGCTAATGCCGCACGTACGACTCGGGGCGCGAAGTATCGCCGACTGAATAGCTTGCATTCTCTTATTCGTTTCTGCTATGACAATGACTAACAACTATCACTAGCACAGTCACTTTTGTACCAAAAAAGGTGGTCTGTAGAAGAATAACTGACTGAAATTAGATGGCCACTTCGTTGACCAGTTGTTCAACGCTATCAAAAATGTTGAAACGTTATAACACATACCATTAACTTCATGGGCCAAATTCGAAGTACTTCTGTTTCGTAAATGTTTTCGCCACTGGTCGGCCGACTTCGCTAATGTATCCAGCATCAAAATTCACCCAAACATTCCCGCACGAATGCTTTTAGTGGAACAAGTTTTATGTAAATACTAATTCTGTGCATAAATCGAGCCCGTCATCATATTTATCGCGCTATATCCTTTCAGCCGCTGAATGTGTGCCGCCAGCGCTCATATACTACACGGACAGTTTCCGATCTCTGTGTTTACACATATGTACTCACGCGCGTGTTTGGGTGAAGCGTAACAAGCGCATTTGCTTCAGACACGTTTTGTAGTTTGAATGTTTACAAATCAACTAGCCCGCTGACCATCTTTAACGAACTGACAAACACGTGTTTGCCACGTGTTTGTCAGTTCGCATTTGCACTTCGTTGCCGTCCATTTTGCGACATACATATCTTTTTCAAGTAAAAATCTCGCTCAACGATTGCTTCCCACGTGCTTTCAGAAACAGTCGCATAAAATTATTATTATGGCACGTGAAGACGATGAAAAATGCGGCTCCAACGTGGTGTACGCAAAGTTTTCATGCAGCGACATGTGGCAACAAGTGATGCACTGAAAATTCGACGAACGCCTTTCTCAAACGGCATGCCCATAGACATGCTGGGGGGATCGCACACCATTGTGGTAGGCTGAGCCGTGCTTTCAAGAAGGGAGAATTCGCATTTTTTTTTTCGTCTTCTTCAACCTCTACCCCCCCCCCCCCTCCCTCCCTTCCCCTCGTTCAGCGTCATTGTCGCGAAACTCGCTTGACCAGGCAGGGTAGGGTAGCCGTCCAGACGGCGGGACAATCGTAGCTGCGGGAGCAGGTTTTTTTCACTCCGACCAGCAGAATTCTTCAAGAAGTGCGGTGTGTGGACATGTGTGGTGGAAAGTCAAAATCGTGCACGAGACGGATACGCGGCAGGATTCCGGCATTGTTTTCGGCAGAGATCACCGCAGCGAGAAAGCAGTGGCCCCTTGCTTCCATGTTGAACTCGCTCATCTCAATAAGGCCACGGGTTCACTGCTGTTACGTGTCATCAGATTTTTGTTCTCTTCTTATCGCGTATTCTCTATTGACCATCGTATTTTGTGTATTCTGATATGGTGCGCTTGCATTTTTTTATTCGCTCGTGTTTTTAGCGATCCAACGGGCACACGTGAGTGGTTTTTATGCACGATTCCTTTCTGTTACAATCTTACGTTTAGATTAGGAATGCGTGCGTGTCTATCTTGTTTAGATGTAGAGTTCATGGGATCTTGTGGTACCGCTCGCAATGTTTCTCGCGTCGCGTGCAGCAGTTTATCCATCTTTTTGGCCCTTAAGATATCACTGAAAAAATTGCATTTTCCGCTTAAAGGATAACGCTAATTTAATTGCCAGTCATGTGTTGCGAATGCCTACCATTCCTTGGTGAACTTAATAAACGTGGGGGGGAGGGGGGTTTCTCTGCTCGTATACACAATCTTCTAGTCTAGTTGCCACTCTTAATCTCACTTATTCGGCAAGCCGCCTAACATTATCTTTCTTTTCTTCGGGTCCGCCTTTAATCCTACTTTAATGCTGCCTTCGTTTACATCTCCAGAATGTTTTTCGTGATTCGACACCGTCGTTACTGAAAAGCGCGATATCGTCCGCAAAACGCAAGTAGCTAAGATATTCTTCGTTAATCCTTATTCCTATTTTTGCCCGTTCTATTTCTTTCAATATTTATAGTGAATGTGCCGCGCATAACGTTGAAGAGATTGTAACTCTTCGCATAGGCGTGCGCAGAGTGGGGCAGGGGGGCGGCCGGCCCCCGTAGTCACTTAAGAAGAGGTGGGCGCAAGGTCTGCCAAACACATTCACTTAATAGGGAGGGGGGGGGGCGCCGCGATGAGGCTTCGCCCCCCCCCCCACCCCCTCTGAAGGGGAACCCTGCTCACGCCTATGATTTTGCGCCTGATCCCATTCTCGATTAGGATTGTCCTGCTTTTTTTGAGGAATACGGTGGTTGTGGGGTTGTTTTAGATGTTGGCTACGGTATCTATAGATGTTTAGATATTCCTTTATGGCATAATTATTCCGGAACTGCTGGCGTGTGTTCATATCTGTGAATAAATTTGTGTTTATCACCTTGCAAATGTGTTGTTCCTTAATTTCTCAGACGCATGCGTAGTTGGTGCAGCAGGCCTTTCATCAATTTAGTTTTGTTTGAGACAATATTGACTTTCGTTCTCGGCCTTGCACGTTTCGACAGAATTGTGGGTCTTAATCGCACACTAAGACATCAGTGGAGCAGTCGTTCTAATTAGGAAGCATTTTTTTAATATGGCACCAATGGCAGTCGATGAATGTCGTTGGGCCGCTTATAGTCTATTTTAGCGCTGCTGACCTACAGTACAGTAACCACAGTAATACCGAACTGCCGTGGTCGGCACGCAGCCATTTTACTTTATAACACATGTATCAGCCTGCCTGATCAGGTTACTTTACGCATCGAGCAGCTACCGCCGGTGTCTCCATATAAACTAGCTACGTGCCGACCACGACGATACAGTACTACCGTACTTAACGCACGGTAAGCCACCACTGCTAAAACATAATAACGGATGTAAACGGTCACGCCGGCGGCTACCCGACGTCGGCGGGGCCGACACCGCGCCAGCATCGGCTAGCATACATAGGCCCAATGACGGCTTGCCATCATCAGCTGAATAACGTCAGACCCGTCTCGGACCGACGCTGGCTAGCCCACGTCGGCCCGAAGCCGGCAAGCCCGCATCGGCCCAAAGGCGGCTAGCCGACGTCGGGCCGATGCGGGTGAAAGTAGCGCGAGCGTGATTTGCCGACGTGGGGCCAATATTGCTGCCGTCATTTGCCGACGTTGGGCCGAGATCGGTCCAATGGCGGCGTGCTGCCTGGGTGCTTACTTGTTCCTTAGATCTGGCTCCTACCCACTATGGGGGATTGGTCAAGAAGGCGGTGGTTAATGTAAATGCAGACATTACGACAAGGGCACGGAAAGAAGAAAGTGATTTTTTTATATAGAACATGGTAACTTTCGTGATGCGGAAAGATTTAATAAATAAAGAAATAAGGAAGATTTTCTATGAGTAATAAACAAGAATTCCTAATACAACAATAAAAATTCTTTTGGGATCAATAATGCTGAATAATGACGAAACTGATTGTTTTAGTTTTCGTTAGGCAAGAATTAATGCCGATCTATCAATTAGCAAGGTGATCTCTATGAGTCACCCAGGACTTCGCAGAAGGCCCCGCAGACGTTCCTGTTACTATATTCCGATGAAGCTGTTGGTTTTTGTTGCAAACGCAGCGCGACCGAACTCATAAAAACGCTGATTGAGTGGATTTCTCCGCTCAAGATCACGGACGCGACACAACGCTGACAAGCGCCATTTCTTTATTACGTCAGAGAGAGATAAAACAAAAAAAAGAACGGCAGCGGCGAACTTCCGGGCACGTAGTACCATCTGGTGACAATCCATTACACCCTTAACACTCCCCCTTAATGGACTGTCATTTTGTCGACATTTTTGACGCCCAAGTTCTCGCAGTGCTTCAAAGTCATTTTTCCACTCAAGGGCTTGGTGAAGAGGTCGGCGGAGTTGCTTGACGACTCAACATACCGAAGTTGCAGCTTTTCCTCTTCAACTTTCTCTCGAAGGAAATGATATTTCAGATCAATGTGCTTGCTTCTGTCAGATGTGATCTGATTTTTCGCTAGCGCAACGGCACCCTGGTTGTCCACCAGCAAGACCTGTGGCTCGTGCATAAATTCCTGCGCGTGCAGCTCTTTCATAAAATTTTGGAGCCACAGCGCTTCTTTAGCAGCGTGGCACATGGCTATATACTCTGCTTCGACAGTCGACAATGCGGTACTTTGCTGCTTCTTGCTGCTCCAAGAGATCGCCGCACCAGCCAGTGTGAATACGTACCCACTGAATGACTTTCTGTCATTTTTGTCACTGGCCCAGTCTGCGTCGCAATATGCCTGCACGCACTTCCCGGTTCTTTTGTAAGTGAGTGCGTAACTCTTCGTCTGCTTTACATAGCGGAAAATGTGCTTCACGCCACTCCAATGTTCTTCCGTGGGGTGCTCATTGAACTGGCTCATGTAGGTGGTGGCAAAGGCCAAGTCGGGCCTTGTACCTCCGACGAGGTAAAGCAATGCACCGATTGCCTTCCTGTAATTCCTTGGGAGGTCCTCTCTTGTTGGATTATCATTGTTGCCTCTCTGGTACTTGTGTCCAGGATCTAAAGGAGATGACGCTGTTTTTGCGTCTGCCATGCCAAACGTTTCCAGTATATCC
Organism: Rhipicephalus sanguineus; assembly: GCF_013339695.2. Classification (NCBI taxonomy): domain Eukaryota; kingdom Metazoa; phylum Arthropoda; class Arachnida; order Ixodida; family Ixodidae; genus Rhipicephalus; species Rhipicephalus sanguineus. The sequence goes on from NW_023615640.1 coordinate 7,248, forward strand.
TCAGCATAGGCCGTCTGGTCAAGCGTCAGCCTTCCGTCTCTTTCCTTTTTCAGTCGTATGGAAAGGATGTGTCTGGCTTCACCTAAGTCCTTTGCATCAAACTTTTCACCCAAGCGGCTCTTGAAATTGGCAATCTCCTTTTCATCTTCTGCGATGATCAGCAAGTCATCCACGTAGATGCCTACAATGAGCTTCTTCTTACTGATATAAACGCAGGGGTCTGCTTTTGATCTTGTCATCCCCTCCGACTTCAGCACTTTGTCCAAAGTGAAGTTCCACTCTCTTCCAGACTGCCGTAGCCCATAGAGGCTCCTCTTCAGAAGGCAAACTTCATTCTTCTCATAGTCACCGAAGGGTGACGGTTGTTCCATGTATATAGTCTCTTTAAGCGTACCGTTTAAGTACGCTGCCGTGATGTCAACCTGGTGAATCTTCCAATTTCTCTCAACCGCTATGGCTAACAGTGTTCTGATAGATTTTAACTTCACCACAGGAGAGAAGGTTTCTTTGTAGTCGGTACCTTCCACTTGAGAGTACCCGCATGCAACCAGCCGAGCCTTGTAACGCTGTAGGTGACCATTTTCGTCGTACTTCTTGCGGAACACCCACTTGCATTTAATGACTTTTCTGTCTTTTGGTCGTGGCACCAATTCCCACGTGTTAGACGCTTCGAGGCTATCCAGTTCACTCTGTATAGCTGCCTTCCATTCCTCCTTGTCTGGTGCAGATAAAGCTTCATGCAGCGTCTCTGGGTCAGCCTGGTTGGTTTGCTTAGCTATACAGCAGCCTAGGCAGTCACCTTGAGGTCGTCTCTTATTTGCCAGTCTTTCTGACCGCCTTAATGCCTGTGCGCCTTGATCTGGAGCGCTGGACAGGTGTTGTACAGCTCTTTCATCCTGTGTCGCTGTCTCGTCTTCATCAGCAGATGAGCCAACCTCTTCAGGATTATTGTTCTCAGTGTCATCATGATTTGAATCGCAAACATCATGTGGCCCGCTCAAGCTGTCTTCCACTTGAAACAAGATTGTGCCACTAATGTTGTTATCTGCTTCAATGTTTCCACTTGCAGATTTTGCATGTTTGCATGGAAAGGAGTCTTCTTCAAAAACGACATTCCGACTCGCAAAAAAACGATCTTCTTTTCGGTTCCACAACTTGTACCCCTTTACTCCATCTGGGTAGCCGACCAGTATGCATTCCTCCGCTTTCGGGTCTAGCTTGTCTCCCTTGCGCAGTCTGTTTCGCACGCTCCATGCTTTGCACCCGAACACTCTTAAGTGGTCCAGTTTCACTTCTCCCCCTGTCCACAGAGCTTCTGGCGACTCTCCTCCTACTGCCTTTGACGGGCACTTGTTTCTAATGTAGCTTGCAGTGACAATGGCATCAGCCCAAAGTTCCTTGGTGACACCAGATTCGATGAGGAGGCACCTCGTCATGTCAAGCAGTGTTTGGTTCATTCTTTCAGCAACTCCATTTTGCTCAGGTGTACCAGGAATGGTCAGCTGGTGTTTTATGCCGTGGTTAGCCAGGTACATGTTGAACTCCTTGCTTGTGTACTCGCCTCCATTGTCACTACGCAACGTCTTCACCTTCGTGTTGTGGATGTTTTCCACCATGCGTCTGTACTTGTCAAAGTTCTGAAGCACTTCATTTTTAGCCTTCATGGGATACACCACAGTGTATCTTGAGTAGTCATCTATGAAGGTTACAAAGTAACAGGAGCCCCCTCTGGATGTTGGTGTGATTTTTCCAACCACATCTGAATGGACAATCTCCAGTGGAACCTTGGCCCGTGTTGCCTCACCCTTCGGGAAACTGTTTCGTCTTAACTTTCCCAGACAACATGTGTCACACTTGTCCTTCACAGGATTTTCACTGGCTCCACAGAGGCGACGAACAGCATCATAGTGAAGGTGTCCTAGTCGTCTGTGCCATAAGGCAGTGTTTTTGGTCTGTGCCAGCATCGTCGACTTTGTTGCTTCTTTGACAGAATACAGTCGTCCTTCTCGAGTTGCGGTAAGGATCAGCTCACCAGTGTCCTTTGTGACTTCGGCTTTGCCCTCAGCGAACGTCACATGGAACCCCCGCTCTTCAATTCTTCCAACTGACAGTAGGTTTCCATTCAAATCGGGCACATAAAGGACATCTTCAAGTGTGACGTATGTTCCACCGCACTCCTCAGACAACTGAATTTCAACTTTTCCTCTCCCCATCACACTCATCGATTCTCTGTTTGCAGTCTCCACTGCTGACTCACATGGCTTGAAGTCTTTGACCTTTGTCCTGTGCGACGTCATGTGGTCTGTTGCACCGCTATCCAGATGCCACACGTAAGGATGTGCTGTTGCCAAATTTTTGGCACACAAAGCTACCTGAGTAGCAATTCTTGCCTGTGGCGGGTTTCTCTTCAGTCGATCATCTCCTTCGTCTGAAAATTGGTCACAATCTTTCGCTATATGACCAATTTTGCCGCAGGCAAAACATCGTACTTTCTTCTTCTGTGTACTTGAAGTACACTGACGATTTTTCTTCTCATCCTTTTTGACGTTGGGTGGATGCACTTTCTCGTTGTGTTGCTTACTCTCAATCTTTGACCGAGCTTTTGAGATCAGGGCCATTGTCCGACTCTCTTCATCGCTCGTACACTCTTCGCTACGACGCAGCTTTCTCTTCTCCTCGATCAGCAATCTTGTCTTCACTGTTCTGGTCGTGAGCGTTTCTTCATCTTGCTCTAAATTCAGAATGAGTTGCTCGTACGTCTCAGGAAGTCCCATCAACATCACTAAAGCAACTTCTCTGTCTGTAAATGCATAGCCTGCACTTGACAACTTCCTGTGTAGATCCATCAATCTTCCGAGGTAATCTTGCATTGACTCGTCTCTCTTCATTTTCACGTTGAAAAAATCACGCATCAGCTGGAGTATATGCAAGAGTCCAAACTTGGTGTGCATGTCCTGTAGCGTATTCCAAGCGTCTCTGGCAGTCGTACATGTCCCAATGTCGTCCAAGTAGTTGTCTTCCACGACAAGGAAAAGAAAAGTCAGTGCCTTGTTGTCGATCGCCTTCTCTCGCTCGTTCACAGCTCCCACCGAGAAACCAGGGTCGATCGCCTCCCAGCATCCTTTCTGTACGAGAGCTGCTCTTGTCCTTATCGACCATGTGTGGTAATTGTCGGACGACAACTTGGGCAGTCTGAACTCGTCTGACGCCGACATGCTCGAACGCACTCCCAGCTGCTTTTCAACTAGCGCGCACACACAAAAATTTGTCAGTCACTTCTCACCTGACAAGTTCGTCGCTAACGTCCACCGAGACCGGTACGTCAGTTGCACTTCTTCAAAACACTTCTGTCACTAGAACGCACGAGCAGCGTTGACACGAGAAACGATTTGCCAGTCACTTCTTTCCGACAATCGCAGATGTACTACGTCTCGTGCTTCGAACGGCGAACGCACCACTTCTAGCACAGATTTCAGTCACTTCTTCCCGATAGTTTTGCCGCACACACGCCCGACGCGTCCTTGGCCCATCTTCTTGACGAGGAAAAAGACGAAACGCACCTCTCACTTTCGTCGTAGTCGCGTCTCTTCCACGCAATCCACTCACGTTTCTTCAAAATAACGGTCGATGCGTCGTCCTGGGCCCATAACCTGTTGGTTTTTGTTGCAAACGCAGCGCGACCGAACTCATAAAAACGCTGATTGAGTGGATTTCTCCGCTCAAGATCACGGACGCGACACAACGCTGACAAGCGCCATTTCTTTATTACGTCAGCGAGAGATAAAACAAAAAAAAAGAACGGCAGCGGCGAACTTCCGGGCACGTAGTACCATCTGGTGACAATCCATTACACCCTTAACAGAAGCAGCCCCAAAGGAAATAATATTTTTAGTACTTCCTGGTATTCCTAACTTTGTGAATGAAATTTCGAAGTACTTTTTTCGTTTGAATTATGAAACGGCGACAGCTTAGTAGAATATGGTCGAAGTTTTCACGTTCGTTGCAGCTAGGACGCAAAGGGTTATGGCACCAGACCAGATGTGTTTGAGTAAAACTTAAGCGGTGGAATACGGCATCGTAATTTAGTGATGGATACGCGTGAGACAGCATTTATTATCCCATGCGAAATGCACGTGCGAAAAATCTGGATTCGCTGTTTTAACCTTAGGGGAATCTTCTGTAACCCACCTTGGCGCATTGTGTTGAGGAGACGGTGAACCCATGGCTCATACCAAGCCCGTAGCCATGAATTGTTTTTTTTTTTTTGGGGGGGGGGGCGGGGGCACTTGCTGAAAACCTTGACTTTTTAAGAAAAACACCCATTTTATTATTTATTTTTGGTAAAAGCACGTACTTCACCAAAATTTCGGGGAACGGGGGGAAGGGGGGGCTAGCCCCCCCCCCCCCCTTTGGCTACGAGCCTGGCTCATACCCACTACAATTGATCGACCAAAAATCGGCCGAAACACTCGACACGAATGGAAGAACTGAATTTTTTTTAATATTTTATCAGCGTTACAGCTACTAACTGCTTCACTAGCTGTTTTGTAAATAAGGTGATTTCGCAATGCACAGTCAAAAATGTATCGTGTGCGCGTTATCTGAATTTAGTAGGAGACAAGACAAATGCGCCAGCAGCGAATTACAGAGGAGAGCAACTTTCGCATGCCATAACTCGAGAGCGCTATCTCGCGCCACCAATTACGCGGCTGCCTTAGATGGTTTATGCCACACGATAAGCATGCGAAGAGAAATCATGCTGACAATAAGCGTACCGGTAATAAGAAAAACGAAAGAACCTCTTTTGGTTAGCCCTAACTTGTTCCTATTTAAATTTGTCCGTGGCAGTATATGTATGGAGATGTATTTATCTGCAGAGAACTGTACAGATATTTCGAATACGGTATTGAACCACTGGTGTAGCCAGGGGCGGGTTGTGAAAAGGGGGGGGGGGGGAGGGGTCACAGCTTACTCCCCGAAATTTGTCAGTTTTGCGTGTGTATATACACACGCACACATACAAACGCACGCACGAACCTACATAAGGTACGGTTGAAAACCCCTCCCCCCTCCCACCGAAAAAAAGTTTCTGGCTACGCTGCCGTATTGAACGGATCTAGCACTGCACGCTCGCCAGTTATTGTACTGCGAATACGTCCGCTGCTTTCGTTGCCTTATAGTGGCCCTGTGATCTCGTCAAGCTCTATGCTTCTGGCGTTCTTACCAGGGTGGTCTTAAAGACTGTATGTGGGATGTGTATATGTGTTCAACCGTGTATATGTGCTTTTGCCAGGGTGACCTTAAACACTGGATCTGATAGATGCAGAAGGAAACATGTGACAAAAATGAAATTGCACGTTTCCTTTAGAAAACCCCCATAAGAAAGACAATGCTTTGCCGAAAATTCACTAAACAGTAAAGACAAAATTCCACGGCAAACGCTCTTTTTCGTCAGAGGGGTTACATTACAAAACGGTAGATTTTCTTTAAAATATGTAGATCCTATAAAAAGCCAGCAATAAATACAGTAGACCGATATACTCGGGCTAGTGTACAAGTGAAACAGGGAGACCAGATAATGCAGTTTTACTATGTTTTTCATGACCTTCTGTCGTTGTTCTTCTTCGAGAGTCTTTCGGCCACTTCTACACTTTCCTTGCAGAGTAATATGTAGGCGGATATTTCTGCTCTGGAATAATAACCCTTCCCGACTAAGAAAGCTGTCACTCTGTCGATCTCCGTTCACCCCATCATACCATGCATGGCGGCCTGTTAATTTCAATCGCTGCATTATTCGGTCTTCTTTGGACATCGATTGCCACATGAACGTGGACAATGATCACATCAAGGTTTTTGCATAAAATGAAAAAAAAAATGATGGCAGTACACATGTTACGACTTTGTATAACCGATAGCAATATTCCGATATAATGAGGAGTCTCTCGATAGAAGACACGTACATACATACATACATACATACATACATACATACATACATACATACATACATACATACATACATACACAATATTAATGAGAACTAACAGACAATAATGCACACATATACCCTATAAAGTGGACGGGGGGATGGCCGCCGCGGTAGCTCAGTTGGTAGAGCATCGGACGCGTTATTCGAAGGTCGCAGGTTCGGTCCCTGCCCGCGGCAAGCTATCTTTTCATCCACTTTTCTTTCTTCACAATTACCTTACATTTATTACTAAAAAAACATCCCCTATACTTTCCTTGGCATTATTGTCTGTTAGTTCTCATCAATATTGTGTATAACAAAGAAAACGAGCCCTTGAAATTACCACTTCTTTCCTTCATTCATAGCGAGGGTCTCGTTCTGGCAGACTTGATGCTTTCAGGTAGTATGCGAGGGATTATTGGTCAGCTGCCAGCTCGTAATAAGTTCACGTGCTACGCGACGCCAACAAGGCAGAAAAAGAGTGTTCTACACTCGCCGTCATGGCTACTGGCGGCGCTGACTGACGCTCCCACGTTTAAATGCACACATATACCCTATAAAGTGGACGGGGGGATGGCCGCCGCGGTAGCTCAGTTGGTAGAGCATCGGACGCGTTATTCGAAGGTCGCAGGTTCGGTCCCTGCCCGCGGCAAGCTATCTTTTCATCCACTTTTCTTTCTTCACAATTACCTTACATTTATTACTAAAAAAACATCCCCTATACTTTCCTTGGCATTATTGTCTGTTAGTTCTCATTAATATTGTGTATAACAAAGAAAACGAGCCCTTGAAATTACCACTTCTTTCCTTCATACATACATACATACATACATACATACATACATACATACATACGTGCGTACATACATACATACATACATACATACATACATACATACATACATGTCACTCCTTTTGATCGAGGTCCCTGGCAGAGCTAGCCAGACGGTGCTGCGCTGTGAGGGGGGAGGTAGCGATGTCATCTAGGATGGCACCTCTGCGCCAACAAAGCTTTCAACGAAATTTCGGAATTTCAGCAAGCAAGTATAATAATGAGGTATTCATTGTGCGCTGCAGTAATTACGCGTGGTACGTTCCAGCAGCATAAATCTGCAGAACATCATTCAGCCTCAGGCTGAAGACGCCCAAGGTTAACGGTCCACAAATAGATAGTGTGAAAGCAGCCCCTTTACTGATGATTGTGCCTGTACATACTGCGCACCCAGTCGGTGCCTAAACGACGCTACACATCGCAACAGCGTTTACTACAGTGCATGACATTAGCCGCTCGAAGTATTGCGCCGAAACTGTTATCGTCATCACAGATTGTCAGCGCGCCAACGACTCCGCCACTCGACAGCGATGCCGACATGCTATACGTGCGAGACAACGCCGCGTCGTGTCCGCGGATGTCCGTGTAAGCTGCTATAGTTGCGAGCTGAGTCAGCTCTTGTGCGCATGCGCCTGCGCTAGTGTCCTTATGCGCCACAGTTGCATCAGCAGCACGAGGTGCACGACGGTCATTGTTAGCAGCGTCACCAGCAGGAGCGTCGGCGAGAGGGTGCCGCACTGGTAGAGGTAGTGACCCAGTCGGGAGGCTCTTGGCCGCCGGGGGGGCACAGGAAAACCCTCTGCATATGGAAGGAAAGCCGCTTATTTCCCAGCAGGACCACTGCGCAATACTTTCCGCTCTCTTAAGTGTGCTCGTTTACGTTATTTTCTACGGCTAACAGCACTGCGCTTAAAATGTGATCTAACTTGAGAGAAGTAGAAATCTATTTGTCTCGCTGAGTAAATGGACCTTTGAGGATACAAAGACCATCGCTCTTTTTGAAGAGAAAGGTGGCGACGCCGCCTTTGAAGTTCGCACTCTAACGCTCCGTGACATCATAAATTTTGACCTGTGCTTGTTCGGGTCAACAGGATTATTTATCGCGAAAAATGAATTCTATTGTGATCTAGGAGAGCCGATGACTTAACATGACCTTTTTTTTTTCAGGAAAGCTTATTTAGCCAAAAGTGCGGAAAAAGACTAAGCTCGTGAATACCGCACTCACAGCGAGGTTCGATATTTCGGGCGAAGGTTAAAAAAAATTAAATTATGACCTAAATTTTCTCTTGTAATCATTACCCTATAATGGAAAACTGACAATACAATTCTCATAAAATCAGTTATCACTTTAAATTGATTTCACGCTTTACTTCTCCCTCGCTTCACAGATGTAATTCGCTGATACATGTTACTGTTCATTACTTGCGTTCACCGTGACTACGGAGCGAAAAAAAAATCACAAAAGAGAAATAACGTCAAGCTTCAGACCAAATTTTATTATTCATATTAACAAGTTTTCTACTATATCCAGTTGTGGTTTAGTTCGCCAGGAGCTAAATGTGCTATGACGTCGTGAGGCAGAGTAAGTGTCATGTTTTTAATAGAGCATTGTTGCGTCTTGGCACTCGCTGTGGCGCGGATCTCTATCGTCTGCAGGGATTCTCAAACCTTCTGGCCTCAGGGAAACCCGACGGCTTCTCCAGAGCACCGCGGAACCCCTAACTTTTTTCATGTACTTTTAGCACAAGGAAAATCGGAATGAGCGAGGGGGGGGGAAGGGAGTGATGACGCTTCTCAATGCACTCAACCACAGTATAACGCCGCCGCATTGGCCTGTTATCTTTATTCTCGAAGGCCATCGTTGTTGACATGAGACTCGCAATAATGCATAGATAGGACAGCGATTCCCCCCTCCCCCCCACCTCTTGCCCGCGCCGCGAGTCGCCGTAAGCTCCCGCCTATTCATACAGTGCATGATTAGAGAGCTAAAACGTTTGTTGCCAACAGCGCGTTGAAGTTTAGCGGGATAACGTTTACGTGCCCAAGCTGGGACGGTGGCGACACCTAGAGGAGGGTGAATGCGTTAAAAAAAGTGAACAAAAAAAAACTGAGAGTGCTCGTCCGTATCCCCTCACAAAGCAATATTACTACTTTTTTAGCAACAATAAAAGTAAATAAATATGAACCACGCACCAAAGGTGAAAATTTTTACGTTGCAGATTTGTTTACACCGATCTCCTAGTTAGGCCTAGGAACTTTAGAAACAGGAAGCAATCTCAAAAACTACGCTAAGGTATCCGTAATACTCGGGCGCCGACGCTACCTGAAGACAAGCGAAGCCATTCTACACAGTCGCTTGCTGTAAAAGAAGTGAATTCCTCCACATCAACGCTAAATTCAGTTCGAAGCGGTCGTCCAAAACCACCGCCATGTTTTACGTACACTACGTTAACCACGAAAACACGGTAGCGCTAAATCTGAAAAATAGCGTGCGCACAGTAAACGCTACGTGTCATTTAGCGTGCTGCGCATGCGCATTTTGATCCCGCTATTCCGCTAAGCCCGCGAAACTATAACTTTCTATTAAGGCACTGCGCGCCGTAAGCGATGTATGCACGGAAACGAAGCGCCGGACGTGCAAAACCTGTTTCATTTTTTGCATATCTATAGAAAAGCATAGGCTTCAAAATCAACGTCGAGCGGCGCCACTGCTCTTATCGCAACTAGGGGCATCCACGGCCACAACACTGCCGCCCCCGCTTCCGCGCACGCGCAGACGTCTCGGATTGCATCTGTGGTGCGTCACGATGTAAATATTTCTGAATAGGAGCGATCTGAGCCGAATGAGGAGCGCATGGGCCCACGTGTCCTTGCCGCCGCCGCTGGCAAATTCGGCGACAAACCGAGACGCCCCAATCGCTCAGCCGCACGAGCTTCGCGTCCAAGCTTGTGCTTGGGTTCCCTATGCCTGTCGCACTGTGAAACAGCCATCGATATACAGGTTGTAGGGCGCGTTCACACATAGACATTCGGCGGCGAGAGGGCGCGGAATCCGTTTCGGCGGCAGCGAGATCCGCCGGAAAATCCCTTTCCGCGTCGATCGGTCCTGGACCGATTTTTGCGGCAGCTGCCGCCGGATTCCCTCACCGCGAACCAATCGGAACGCGAGTAGAACATTCGAAAAATGGCGGCGTGCTTGTGATATTGCAGTCGTCGAAGCCCGCAGCAACAGCGAAGTCTTTCGTAATCATCCTGTAGCTCTCGACAACTGCCAAGTGTCGTCGCGATTAGCATCTTTGCAATACACCATCATGATCTCACAGAACGTGTAGCATTAGCTCGGATCGACCAAGCTTCTCGTGTCTTGCAAATCAGGGCGAACCAACCACGACTGCTTGCGTCGTTTCTTGTTCGGCGAACGCATGTATCTCCTCGTCAGACATCGCCAGAAACTTCCTTTCCAGAAGGCCCAGCAGTTCCACGACCCTGCTCCTGTTTATGCGCTTCGCCATAACCAAACGCGTACACAACGCAGAGCGCGTCGATGCCAGCGTTTCTTCGCGCGAAGGGACGATGACAACTAGGCGCCCTAGTTTCGGCGGTGCGGTTCCTATGCGGTGTGAACAATGTTGAATTTCGGCGGCGCGCGAATTCCGGTTGCTCTGGCCGGCGGATTCCCCAGTGTGAATGAGCCAGTAAGGATAAGTTTAAATGCTCGTGTAGCCCACAGATTGCACGAAGCGATGCCTCTTGCGCGTATAAAAGCTCTCGTTGCACGTTTTCTTTACAAAACGACGTAGCGCAGTGGCAAGTCAGCATGCACAAAAACTGAGCCACGTGAACGCCGGCGCGCAATGCGCTACGAAGCGCCCCGCGTGTTCGTTAATATACTGTGAACAGCCAATATCTTTCATATCTCGACTTGAATAATTACCGAACTGATCCCTGGGGCACACGTGTTACGAGCTGTGATCACGAACATGAATTATTAGCGCTCCGCGAACTCTGTCACCGCGGGCCCGTCGATCGCGCGAATTTCATGCAGCGCGCTAGACGACCGAGTCTTTAGTGCCGCCGCGTGGGTCTCTCTCCACATGGCCTAATGTATAATAATACCCGGGGTTTAACGTCCCAAAACGATGGTATGATTATGAGAGACGCCGTAGTGGAAGGCTCCGGAAATTTCGACCGCCTGGGGTTCTTTAACGTGCACCTAAATCGAAGTACACGGGCCTCAAACATGTTCGCCTCCATCCAAAATGCAGTCGCCGCGGCTGGAATTCGATCCCGCGACCTTCGGGTCAGCAGTCGAGCGCCATAGCCTCTAGACCACAGTGGCGGGGCTTGCCACCTGAATTCTGGTGTGCAGATGCGACGTGCGATGGCTTCGTTGAATTCAAAATGTCTTGCAAGTTTTCTCGTCGAAGTCATAAATTAAGTGCTAATGGGGGTAGAACGAATGTTCTGGCCGCTCGCGCAACCTTAAAATGCTCTTCGCAAAACCCACCGGTTCCGCGGAACCCAGTTTGAGAACCCATGGTTTATACTACGTAGTTGCCTATGAGTGAGCTCGAGCAAGTAGCACAACCATGCTATGTACTGCTCCGACGTGTACACACCCTGCTTGATGACGTCACGACGCAGTTGCTTCTTGAGAAACGAGAAGTGTAGACAGGCTCTAGTGAACCCGCTATATTAATGTATTTCGAATATTCAGTCTCACAATAGTTTATTTTTTCTTCGTGATGTAAAGAACCAAAACATTTTTCGCGTTCTTGCTAGCAGCATTTCGAAAGCTGAGACACGTGTTCTGAAAGCTTCGGCCAAGCAGGGAACGAACGGACGCAGTAACTACGTCACAAGTCGACATGCCTTCATTAAGACCCGGGCAGAACGGACAAATTTCCTACAAGAGCTGCTTTCTGCAGCTGTAGACTTTGGGCGCCAAGTGCATAATGTGGCGCCGCCTTTACAATTGCAGTAAAACTGATAGCTGGGCGAGTTGGTATGAATTCATGTTTGAAACTTTTTAGCGCTTCATGTTTGAAACTTTATTAGTGCTTATATGTTTAGTCCCTTTCAAAAAATAAATCAGTTGTGAGTAAGCGCTCGTTTGTACGTTCTTTCTGCGTCCTCGTCTTTTGTGCGCGCTAAAAAGTTTTGCAATACCTAGCTTGCAGTGTCGCTGAGATATTTCGCCTAGTGTTACATTTAACGATCGGTACCGTAATTTGTCATGCTGCTCTAGGATTACAGCCATAACAATACAGCTGGAACACAGAAATATTTTGCGGCAACTTTAAACAAAACGCGCCAGGGCTGCGCTGAAACCGCAGCGCAGTCACAGCGAAAGCTGGAAGAGCGGCGTTTCTAGAGCCCGTTGTAAGCTCTCTTGGTGCTACAATAGAAGTACACTAGAAAGGTACCCACTACGCCATAAATCACAATTTTTGTGAAGTTGGGAAGCACCTACTAAACCATTATTCGTCATTCGTCAGGCAGCAGCTACACGTCTGTAAGGCATTATGTGCACTTTGTTGACGCGGCGACTGATGACGATGAAGAATTATGGCTCAGCCCTTTGTAATGGGTTGGAAGCTTTAAACGGCCCACCAGTTATGTAATTTGCATTGGGTGACGCCCGGTCGCCATTTCCCTCTCCCGTCATGCTGTATAACATACGTTGACGTGGGAGAGAGACGGGGGTGGGGGGAGAAGAACTTTACTGAGACCCCGAGGAAATGGTTCATGCGCTTATCGGCTTCCTCGGCAACCAATACAAGTGCACTTGCGAGGAACCCACTACGCTCTAAATCATTGTAATTTTGAGAAGTAGAATAGCAGGCACTGTGCAATTTTTCTTCATTCTACGGAGAGCCGTGGTACCTGCTAAACGCATGTAAGGCATTATGCGCACTTTGTTGATGCTGTGCCTGATGACGACGAAGAATTATGGCAGAGCACTTTGTAATCGGTTGGAAGCATTCAACAACCTACTCGTTGCGCAGTTCGCATTGTGTGACGCCTGGTTACAGAATTCGCGTTGGGCGACGCTTGGTGCTTATTTTACTCTTCTACCACGCTATATTGTATATGCTAATGTGGTTCCTTCCCGACATGAAGCCTGTATAGGACCATTTTGCAAGGCAGTTTCAAGCACCGGCATGGCTCAGAGGTGGAATAGTGGGCCTCCCACACAGAGGGCCCGGGTTCGAACCTCGTTTCACCCTGGAATTTTTTTTTCTTATTTCGTTTTTTTTCTTATTTCGAGCGATACTGGTTACGGACACCGGCGGCGGCGGCGGCGGACAACTACGGCGCCAAAAACGGCCGGTGAAATGATCTCATAACAGCTTTCGCTGTAAAAAGCACACAGTTGTCCATTACCTCTACGTCCCTTCTGGTAAATATTACGCAGCGCAATACAAACACGACACACAAGAAAGGTGTGCACACGACACACCTTCCTTGTGTGCGGTGTTTGTATTGCGCTAAATAATTTTGGTCAGCATGCACCAAATATGCCCCCGAAAAGTCCTATTAAGTCCCTTCTAATACTCCGCAGCGCATAAAGCAATCCTCACATTCCCAGGATTTGGGCACCTTCGTGCGTGGCGCCATCACTCGGCGGTAGCAACGGCGTCCTGCCATAACTTAATAGGAAAAGGGCGAAAAAAAATCATATCTCTTGAAAAAAAGCAAGCTACCAAAAACCACTCAGGGTGCTATACAGGAGACACCTACTCGAACGTTTTGGTAAAATTGCCGTATCGCCCTACAAAGCGTGGGGCTTCCAGGAGAACTGACGCAACCCATTAGAAACACATGGGGCCCCATTGTAAAATGTTGAACACTCTGGGAAGCCACGCGGTTTGCAGTGCGACACTGTAATTTTAACAATGTTCAAATAAATCCTCTACGTATAGAACCGGGAGTCACTTTTTGATAACTAACTTTTTTCGTCAGATATGATTTTTTTCGCCTATTTCCCATTCAGTTACGGCAGACCACCGCAGTCACCGACGAGAGATGACGGTACGTGCATATGTCCCCAAACACTGGTCACGTGTGTTGCAAAGTCTTAAATAGCGTTGAAAAAAAAGCGTGCCTATTTTTACACGAGTATATTTTATACCTCAGCTTTTCTGAATTTCTCTGTCAGCTGCGATGTTCCTGTTTTGGTGGAATTTAAAGAGATACTGAACAAAGTTTTCGCCTCCAATGTTTAGACCCTAATCGAAAGATTGGGTGCTGAAATCCATAGACACAATCTTCATTTCAGGCAGAAACTAGAAAAATATAATGAATTTATTGCGTTTTTCACAAATTGCCGCGCCTAGCGACCGCGCCGTGTACTAGAGGAGGTGACGTTTGGTGGCGTTTCATGCACCAGAAACGGGCATGCCAACAAAGCCAGAGGGCACCCGCGTCTCTGAACCGCTCAGCTACCCCCTGCGGTCACCAGAAGGACTACGAACGTCATCGGCAGCGAGCAATGCTACCGGCTGGGTTTAAGTCCCTCAATTGTGGGTCAAGCCTCAGCGCTTTGAGGAGGGAGGAGACTGCTACATTGACACACTGCGCCACTGTCACACACTCTGGAAGCTCCACAAACGCGCCTTTTATATCTCACACTTTCCACTCGCACAATCTAAGAAAAAAAAAGAGCATAGGTGACTCTTTTCGCAGAGTTCTGATTTGCCACGTATACGACTATCTTTAAAGAGTCGTGGTGACCCACTTGGCGGGTGAAAGTCGGCGCGCTCTAGGAGAGTAGCCTGACACTCTAGGAAGAGTGGAAGGACTCTTATCCGAAGGATGACATTACCACTTATGAGAGAGTCAGACGACTCTTGCCGGTAACACTCCTACAGGGGTCAAATGACACACACCCCCAAGCGTCAAGCGATTCCACAACTATTTTAAGTTACTCAATTGACCCAATCCCTACTTCTTTGCGGCTACTGTTGGAAATAGTGAAGTGTTCATTTTAAGCAAGTCCAATAATACTTGCCGTTGTACCCAGCTACTGCAAAAAAAAGAATAGTTCGATTTTAGCATTAGTTTAATGAAACAACACACCTTTTCCAGCAGAGCAATCCAGAAATCGCGAGAAAATGGTCTGTGATTTCCAATTAAGCCGTTGAGGTATTCCTTATTTACATGCTTGTGTGAGGATAGCCAACTAAATTGTGTGACTGCGGTGTGCGTAGTGTCATATGGTGCAAAATGAACAGCAGAAATCGGCATTATGTTTTCATATTAATTCATCATGATTATGAATAAATCAAAAAGTGGTGATGGCTGGAGGCATCAGACTGGTGACTTGCTATGTTGTCGCTCCTGTTCAGCGTGAGCAACCACGAAAAATTGTACCTGGAAAGGAGAACGTGATATTATGTTGAGAAAACGGAATTGCAGTACAAGTTTGCAAAACCTACACAATAAGTGATTTACAAAGACATAATGAAGGCTCACAAAAACACAACAAATGCAAACAGGCATGGTAAGGAACCGAGTTTTTTTGCCGTAATCGTGTAAAACACAACTTGCAAATAGTCGCTCTTGTAACACGTCATTTAGCGACAAACTTGTACGACAATGTGATGTGAGCCTCTTTTAAACAACAAATTAAACTAGTTTAGGCTCCTTTGCATGGGTGACACTCACCTCTTTTCCTACGTCGTGTTGTCGAACCAAGGAAATGTAGGACCAACTGTGTCGTTGACAGGACGAACGCCGCTGTTGATATTCCCATCACGAGTGGTGAGGCGCCAGACCATAGCGACACCTTCGTTTCCCCGAGTGTAGCTGTCAACTGGAGGGAAGAGGCGGTAGATGCGATCCCGGATTCTGGAAATAACCGATACACACACACTGCGCACTTGTATTTAAAACCACCATTTGTTCTACACACACCGTTACTGCACACACATCTGACACAAGTGCTTCGTTTTAAATAATTTTGCAAAGAAAACAAAGTTTCGCGTAAAAGATGGACGGAACTTGGTTTTGCAATAGGCACTGCTATGCGCGAATAAAGCGCTTCTTTTCTGAGAAATCGCTTAAAAATTGCTTTCAAAATAAGATCGGATTTGCGCCGCCATATTCCGACACCCCAAGCGCATCCTGCAGCAGCCAGGGGCACGCCGTTAGTGGTTACTGACCGCGTGTTTTACGAACGTAGCCCATCCTTAATACTCGGATAAGCACATGCGAGTACGAGCGCCCAAACGACTCCCAGCGCGCACGGACGCCGTCTACATCGAGATCAGACATGTCATCTGCTAGGATTACCGTACGTAGCTCCCACAGTCACGTACGCTAACTCCATTCTGTTATAACGTCCAACATCATCGCAGTGTAGGCAAACCACGAAACAGCAAACAGAAACGAGGGAAAAGAGTGAACGGCGGCGGCCGCAACAACGCCCGCCGTCGAAAGTCTCGAGCTTTTCATCTTACCGGCAAGGCGGCGAGACTACCGCGTACGTGCTGGAATCATCGCGCTATATCTGCATCTCAATATACCGTGTTTAAGCCAACAAAAACCATTATATGTAGTGCGTCTAAGGGTTCTGTACACAGACTTTTTTTTTTGCATTCCCGCGCGCGGAAGGACGCTGCACACTCAAGGTCGATAGAAATATTATTACGAAGTAGAGTAGAGCGCATCTCAAAACGACGTCTTGCACCTTCAGCAGGCAGACACAATGTGCGATCAGCAAAAAATAACCCTTTATAATTGGTTGCATCGCTCATTTTATGGGAGCTTGTACAGCAACGCGCATAACGGTGTCAACTCGTTAACTGACAGCTTTAGTTGGGCATTCGCAACATCTCCGCGGACGCAGGCTGCTGCAGAAACTTAGCTAAAGCTATATGATTAGTACGTACGAAAGCAGTACACTCACCGTTAACAGGCGCACGTTGTGCGTGCCCGCAGCTCCATGAATATTCCGCCCTACAAGCGTCACTTCGAGTACGGAGCCTGGCGTCAACGCCACCGAAGATGCGCATGCTTGCTCGAACACAAACCTTCAAGACGCGCAACCCGCGCAATCAACACAACACGCAACGCATTCCAATAGACCGAGGAGACTGAGAGAGGAGGTGGAGGAGGCGTGCCACTCCGGCTCCGTCGGCGAGCAAGGCGATCCACCGTGCTACAACGGCGCCGAACGGCAAATGCGCGATATGTTTGGCGTACACGACGGCACCTTCATCAAGGAAGCCAAGCGAAACGCACTTCAGGAGAGTCCAGTGACTCCTGCCGAAATGCTTACTCTCTTTTTCTGCTCCTACTTTCCGAAAGAGGTCAAATGAACACTCGAAGAGAGTCACGGTGCCGTGACCCTCTTTGACTCTTTTTTTCTTAGAGTGCAGTGCTCTTGGCCGGCGGGGTGGTGTCGCCGTTTGGGAGCAGTAAAGTGAAGTAATGTATCATAACCGTGGCCTTCGCGATTAACTCCTGCAACGCGTCCTTGCTACGCCTCCGTCAAATTCGACGCCTTTCCAATAGGAAAAGTGCAATTTTGTGAACGCCTTAACACACCGCGAGGTGGCGACATTAGCCCAAGCCTCAGCCTCGCTCAAAGCATCCATCTATATTAAAAAAAGTCTCTACGACGCGCGCTTGCCTTGGCCTGAATCCTTTCCCCACTTACGCTCGCCCCGAGAAAAGTCGTAGCCGGGCTAAAGGGGAGACACGACGCGCGTAGCGTTTCCCTCTATTCCGGTTGAGGGGCGACCTTAGCCCAAATTCTTCGTCCTATAAGCGACGCTCTTCTGGCTGTAACACCGCTTCCTCTGACTACGCTCTGACCGTTGACTACTACAGCTACCGTAAAGGTTTAGTTAATCATCCATCGTAGACGTTAGTCGCCGGGAAGGAGATATGCCACAAAGCGTCAACGTTGGTGCGTCCACATTAAATGGTGCTCTAGCTGCAAAACACCAATAGACATTCTGTAGCTCTGTTATATCAGTGTACTGTAAACCTTCAACTACATTCGTAAGGACACGATTTAGATTCGTGCTATACCGATTACTATGGCTGAGGGAATCAATCGTGTTTTTCATCGTTCTGGCGCCGATACATAGCATGGCCAATCACAGGGTTACCTAAACGCTTTTCTGCTGGCGTGCCTGGATAGCCGAGTGGTTACGACGCTCGCTTCCGGATCGTGGGTACCCCAGTTCCAATCCGGCCTCACCAACAAATTTTGTTTTCCTTTACTTATTTATCTCCTCCTTTTCTTCCTCCAGCGCGTTGCTAGGCCGCGCACTCGGCGAGTCAGTCGCAGCTGTGTCAGGTGGTTGCTAGGTACCGCCAGTGCCTACGAACGATCGAGCACCAAACCTCCAGATTAAACGGCTCTGCTGTTAACAAACCGACGTCGTTGCTACTCATATTAGATATTAGTTATGGCGCACGAAGTGCCAGAATTTAAACAATCGAAAGTCAATGAGGTATTTGCAATCCGAGTCCCCTTGCCTAGGTCTCGGTCAGGTGGTTCCCGCGGAGACGCATTCTCCGGCACTAGTGAACTTCGCTGTTGTCTGCCTGCTCGCTCGTGTAGTCTTGGGTGTCGCCGTCGCCGTTACGCCGCAACCTTGACGGGTCTACAAGTGGAGTGGGCGGCGGTGACCTCGAGGACCCGTCGAAGGCGTCCTCTTCGATTTCGCGCAGCTCCGGTCCTTCCGAGAGCAAGGCGCGGTCAGATCTCATGTTCTCGCTGAAGATCGAAGCAAGAAGCAATTTCTTTGCTGCGCTCCAACCTGCGAGTGTCCCGCGTACATTGATTTTACTTTAAAAGCTGTGCGCGCCTGTCCCTTGATACTGCTCATTTCGGGATCAATGTTAGACGTTTGTAGAACTGCGGAAAGTTCGCTTACCTGCGCCGTCGTCGTCTTCTTCGTCCTCTACACGCTGCATGTCTTGCTCCGTTTCACGTTGGCGTTTCACACGTTCGCAAGTAAAAGATATGTTATTTTCAGGGTATTTGTTTAGAAAATATTAATTTTGGTTAAAGTACTGTGACAGTAAGATAATGATGATATATGTAGTTTATTGGCGCAAGGGCCTTTTGGTGGCCAAAGAGTGCCAGGACATGATAGCGATGTGAGCAACGTTTATGTTAAGTGGCTGTACCCAGGCAGCACGCCGCATTGGACCGATCTCGGCCCAACGTCGGCCAATGACGGCAGCAATATTGGCCCCACGTCGGCAAATCACGCTCGCGCTACTTTCACCCGCATCGGCCCGACGTCGGCTAGCCGCCTTTGGGCCGATGCGGGCTTGCCGGCTTCGGGCCGACGTGGGCTAGCCAGCGTCGGTCCGAGACGGGCCTGCCGTTATTCAGCCGACGATGGCAAGCCGTCATTGGGCCTATGTATGCTAGCCGATGCTGGCGCGGCGTCGGCCCCGCCGACGTCGGGTAGCCTCTGGCGTGACCGTTTACACCCGTTATTATGTTTTAGCAGTGGTGGCTTACCGTGCGTTAAGTACAGTAGTACTGTACCGTCGTGGTCGGCACATAGCTAGTTTATATGGAGACACCGGCGGTAGTTGCTCGATGCGTAAAGTAACCTGATCAGACAGGCTGATACATGTGCTATAAAGTAAAATGGCTGCGTGCCGACCACGGCAGTTCGGTATTACTGTGGTTACTGTACTGTAAGTCAGCAGCGCTAAAATAGACTATTCGCGGCCCAACGACATTCATCGACTACCATTGGTGCCATATTAGAAAAATGCTTCCTAATTAGAACGACTGCTCCACTGATGTCTTAGTGTGCGATTAAGACCCACAGTTCTGTCGAACCGTGCAAGGCCGAGAACGAAAGTCAATATTGTCTCTAACAAAACTAAATTGATGAAAGGCCTGCTGCACCAACTGTCTGGAAATTAAGGAGCAACACATTTGCAAGGTGATAAACACAAATTTATTCACAGATATCAACACACGCCAGCAGTTCCGGAATAATTATGCCATAAAGGAATATCTAAACATCTATAGATACCGTAGCCAACATCTAAAACAACCCCACAGCCACCGTATTCCTCAAAAAAGCAGGACAATCCTAATCGAGAATGGGATCAGGCGCAAAATCATAGGCGTGAGCAGGGTTCCCCTTCAGAGGGGGTGGGGGGGCGAAGGTTCATCGCCCCCCCCCTCCCTATTAAGTCAATGTGTTTGGCAGACCTTGCGCCCACCTCTTCTTAGGTGACTACGTGGGCCGGCCGCCCCCCTGCCCCACTGTGCGCACGCCTATGCGAAGAGTTACAATCTCTTCAACGTTATGCGCGGCACATTCACTATAAATATTGAAAGAACTAAAACGGACAAAAATAGGAATAAGGATTAACGAAGAATACCTTAGCTACTTGCGTTTTGCGGACGATATCGCGCTTTTCAGTAACGACGGTGCCGAATCACGAAAAAAATTCTGGAGATGTAAAGAAGGCAGCATTAAAGTAGGATTAAACACGGACCCGAAGAAAGAAAGATAATGTTAGGCGGCTTGCCGAAAAAGCGAGAACTAGACTATAAGATGGATTGTGTACACGCGTGAGCTAATTACGAGCAGAGGAGCACCCCCCCCCCCCCCAAGTTTATTAAGTTCACCAAGGAACGGTAGGCATTCGCAACACATGACTGGCAATTAAATTAGCGTTATCCTTTAAGCGGGAATTGCAATTTTTCAGTGATAACTTTAGGGCCAAAAAGATGGATAAACTGCTGCACACGACGCGAGAAACATTGCGAGCGGTACCACAAGATCCCATGAACTCTACATCTAAACAAGATAGACACGCACGCATTCCTAATCTAAAGGTAAGATTGTAACAGAGAGGAATCGTGCATAAAAACCACTCACGTGTGCCCGTTGGATCGCTAAAACACGAGCGAATAAAAAATGCAAGCGCACCATATCAGAATACACAAAACACGATGGTCAATAGAGAATACGCGAGAAGAAGAGAACAAAAATCTGATGACACGTAACAGTAGTAAACGCGTGGTGGCCTTATATGAGGTGAGCGAGTTCAACATGGACGCAGGGGGCCACTGGTTTCTCGCTGCGGTGATCTCTGCCGAAAACAATGCCGGAATCCTGCCGCGTATCCGTCTCGTGCACGATTTTGACTTTCCACCACACATGTCCACACACCGCACTTCTTGAAGAATTCTGCTGGTCGGAGTGAAAAAAACCTGCTCCCGCAGCTACGATTGTCCCTCCGTCTGGACGGCTACCCTACCCTGCCTGTCAAGCGAGTTTCGAGACAATGACGCTGAACGAGGGGAAGGGAGGGAGGGGTGGGGGTAGAGGTTGAAGGAGACGAAAAAAAAATGCGAATTCTCCCTTCTTGAAAGCATGGCTCAGCCTACCACAATGGTGTGCGATCCCCCCAGCATGTCTATGGGCATGCCGTTTGAGAAAGGCGTTCGTCGAATTTTCAATGCATCACTTGTTGCCACATGTCGCTACATGAAAACTGCGTACACCACGTTGGAGCCGCATTTCTCATCGTATTTCACGTGCCATAATAATTTTATACGACTGTTTCTGAAAGCACGTGGGAAGCAATCGTTGAGCGAGATTTTTACTTGAAAAAGATATGTATGTCACAAAATGGACGGCAACGAAGTGCAAATGCGAACTGACAAACACGTGGCAAACACTTGTTTGTCAGTTCGTTAAAGATGGTCAGCGGGACTAGTTGATTTGTAAACATTCAAACGCCAAAAAACGTGTCTTCACTTCGCCCGGTCTTTTTTGCACCATACCTATTTTTCTCAAGTAATGAACCAACTAGCTCAGCAACACGCCTTGCTGAGCTTTTTACTATTTTCATAAAGTAAAATTATGTGACATCACTGAAGCAAATGCGCTTGTTACGCTTGACCCAGACACGCACGTGAGTAAATACGTGTAAACACAGAGATCGGAAACTGTCCGTGTAGTATATGAGCGCTCGCGCCAGACATTCAGCGGCTGAAAGGATATAGCGCTATAAATATGATGACAGGCTCGATTTATGCACAGAATTAGTATTCACATAAAACTTCTTCCGCTAAAAGCATTCGTGCGGGAATGTTTGGGTGAATTTTGATGCTGGATACATCAGTGAAGTCGGCCGACCAGTGGCAAAAACATTTACAAAACAGAAGTACTTCGAATTTGGCCCATGAAGTTAATGGTATGTGTTATAACGTTTCAACATTTTTGATAGCGCTGAACAACTGGTCAACGAAGTGGCCATCTATTTTCAGTCAGTTTTTCTTCAAAGACCATCTTTTTTGGTAGAAAAGTAACTGTGCTAGTGATAGTTGTTAGTCATTGTCATAGCAGAAACTAATAAGAGAATGCAAGCTGTTCAGTCGGCGATACTTCGCGCCCCGAGTCGTACGTGCGGCATTAGCACGGTACAATATTTGAACTTTGTTATTTGTGCTAGTACAGCAATCCTTGTAGCGGTATTCTACAGCTTAAGCTACAAATATTCAAGCGCCTAATGCTCTATTGCATTACGATTGTATCCTAGGCGGGCGAGATGCCGTGTTTCTTCGGCGGGCTGAAGGTAGAGCGCAACGTCGAGGTTATTCTCGTCACTGACGGCCGGCAACACGGCGTCCAGCATCGTTGAGGGGCTTCCGTCAACTAGATTGAACGGCGTCATATGTGCGCCATTTCTTACACTGCCGTGTTAACTTCAGGTTATGTGCGGAAGATATTATGGCGTCCCATGTCATGTGTTCGACGTACGTGCAGTATTGCCAGCATGTCGGCGAGGGCTTCATTTAGCCGCTCGGTGAGGCCATTCGCCTTCGGGTGATGTCGGTCGGTGACTTGTGTGGCTCTATTTTGAAGATGGTTTGCGTTAGCTCTGCCGTAAAAGCCGTACCTCTGTCGGTGACGAGGACTTTTGGAGCGCCGCGACGCAGGAGGACGTTCTCAACAGGGCATGTATAACTGTCTGAAGGGAGACAAGAAAGTTCCAACATCGTCGATAACCCATCGGCTCCGCCGATGTCAGCTGAAGCACGGCAGAATGACGGCATGCTCGGCCCAATGTTGCCGGTGAAAGCCATCGGCTAAGCCGATATCGGCGAAAGTACGGCAAAACGGCGGCTAACACGGCCCAATGTTGCCGGTTAAAGCCATCGGCTAAGCCGATATCGGCGGAAGAACAGCAAAACGCCGGCAAACTCGGCCCAGTGTTGCCGCTGAAAGAAATCGGCTAAGCCGATATCGGCGGGAAGACGGCAGAAGGCCGGAAGCTCGGCCCAATGTTACCGGTGAAAGACCAACATCGGCTGAAAGGCGGCAACACCGGGCCAATTTTGCCGGCAGAAGTCACCGGCTCCGCCGATGTCGGCGCCAGGCTGGCAATGCTGGCCCGAGGTGGGGCCGCGCACAGCCGCCGTAAAACCAATATCGGCCCGAGCTTGTGTGCTGCCTGGGTATATGGACCTAAAATTTCTCGCGCTAAAGGCCGGTAAAACATGTAAGTATTAAAATCATGAGACTGACTTAAATGTGTGTACAGAGAATGGATGGCAAGTTGTCTTGATGACAAAAATATGGGAATCAGGTATGAGCACGAATACCTTGTCAACGCCCTTGTGTCCAAGAGCCGCGAGGTAGGAGCTTTCTAATCTAGCTGCCGCAGCAGCAATCTCTACTCATAGGTTGTGCTACGGGTTGCCTGAAATATGACGTGAAAACTATGTACATCCTCTACATAGCATTATTTACATACTGCACATAAAATAACGATAGATATATAAAAAGCGGTTCCCTGCCTATGAACATGGAAGGGTGAAGTGGCAATTGCTGTCGGTAGGGTAACCAGAAGTGTTTTCTTCTAATAGCGTCTAATTCATTGCACTATATGAAAGTATGAAACATGATGAGTGGTCCACCACATTTATCACACAAAGGTGGATCGCCACCGGACAAAAGGTATGACTGCGTACTGTGTGTTTGGCCTGTTCTTAGCCTGATACGTAAGTGTTACTTCTGTGCGGCGTGACTTCGATTCTGGCGGCCAGTTACCAAGGTGCGGTTTAATAACGTGCAGTTTATTTTGTGTGTTCCTATCCCATGAGCTCTGCCAACAAGCCCTGATTTTTGCATTTAATTAAGTGTTTTAGGTCTAGTGCAGGGATAGCTATGGATGTATCTGCAGTCTTTTCGTGGATGGATGCTGCCAGCCGGTCCGGCAGCACGTTACCTTGGATTTCGCGCTGCCCTGGCACCCAGCACACAGCGACATGTTGGTTGAGTGTGTAGACCGAGGCAAGGACAGGCTTCTTGTCCTTTTTAAGACTTTTCAGAGCTTTCATCACACTTAGAGAATCGCTGTTTATCACTGCACTTTGTAGCTTTAATTCTTTGATTTGTTTGATGGCCGCAAATATCGCGTATGCCTTTGCTGTGATGATTCTTGTATTGGGGTGCAGAACGCCTACGTCTGAAACGGATGGACCGACCGCTGCATAGGACACAGATGTGGGAGGCTTTGAGGCATCGGTAAAGAATTCAGGACAAGTGTATTTGTGCTGCAGTTCGAGGAAGTGTGTATGGATATGTGCAACTGGCGCGTGCTTCGTAATTTCCACGAAACATACGTCGTAATCTATAAGTTGCCACTGCCACGATGGAAGATGTGCAGCGGTAGCCATTAGACGGTGTTCATGGAGTGACAGACACAATTCCTCAGCTGGGCCCCTCGCACGAAGTGAGTAGGGCTATCTACACGAAGGATGGTTGTTAAGCAGGGCACAACTGGACAAATCATTGATTGTAGAGTGCAGGGTGGGGGAGGGGCTGTTCCTTGTCTGCGTTTACTTTGAGATAATCTGGGAAGGACGTGAAGATCTCTGCGGGTGGAGCGACCACTCGTTCGATTCGGTGTAGAGGATTTCTACGGGGCTGGTGCGAAAAGCACCCGTAGAAAAACGAATGCCCAACTGGTGGACAGCGTCAAGCATCTTCAGCGCGCTTGGTGTCGCACACTGATAGATTTTCACCCCATAACCTAGACGCGTGTGTATGAGGCTTTTATAGAGATTCATCAGACACTTCTTGTCGCTACCACACGTAGTGCGTGACAACACTTTTAGATTTTCATAGTTTCTATGCACTTGTTCTTTATATGAAGGTAAAATTAATGTCTAGAATTAGGCCTAGGAATTGATGCTCCGTTTTCACAGGTAGCTGCTGACGCAGGTGAATGTCCGGATCGGGATGGATGCCTCTCTTCTTGAGAATAAGAGAGAATGGCTTTTTTTTTTTTGCGGATGAAGGCTGAACCCGTTCTGGTCTGCCCATTTGGTTACCTTGTTCATACCAAGTTGAACCTGCCGCTCACACATTGCAAAACTGCATGATTTAAAACCGCTCTACACGTCATCGACATATGTGCAATAAAACGTATTGCGTGGAATGCACAGACGCAGCCATTTCATTTTTATAATAAAAGTGCGCAACTCAGGACACCACCTTGCGGCACTCGAGTTTCGTGGACAATATTCGAAAAAAAATATACATTCCCCACTCGGACACGGAATGTTCGATTGGACAAGAAACTTTCGATTACGGTCAGCTTCTTGCCTCGTACACCTAAATGTGAGAGGTCTCACAGTATGCCAGAGCGCCACGGGGTGTCGTAGGCCTTTTCCATATCGAGGAACACTGAACGAAAGAATTGCTTTTGGACAAAAGCGTCGCGAATTTGTGCCTCGATGCGCACATGGTGGTCAGAGGTAGGTCTGCCCTCTTGAAAACCGCGCTGGTATGGGTCAAATAATTTGTTTGCTTCAAAAAAAAAAAAAAGAATGCAGGAGCTGAAGCAAAACTGCTAGCCGGCCTAGTTGGAACGAATTCATTGTAGTACTTGCGCGAAAACAAACGGGGACGAAAAAAGGAGACACACGGACAAGCGCAATCTAACAACTGATTTATTTTTGAAAAAAGCGTTTGCTTAAAAGCCCAACGTGATCTGCGCGCTTCCGCCAGAGAGCACACACCATCCACGCATACAACAATCAATAGACCACAATTCCCGAGACGAGTTTATTTAGCGGTACCGCTCGAACAGCCACTACTGCCTCAAGGGGCATTTGGAGTGGTAAATGTGTACATGCTACTCCTCGATTGACTATGACGGCTACACCACCAGATGGCACCACAGCGTCATCGCGGTCTTTCCGAAAAATAACATAATCGAGTAGAAAGTTGTTGTGTTTGGACTTTAAGCGGGTTTCTTGTACACACAGCACCTTTGGTGTATGTTCGTTGAGAAGTTCTTGGATATCCTCGAAGTTTCTAAGCAGTCCTGTGATGTACCATTGTATAATTTGTGTTTCCACATTGAAGGTAAAGTAGTGTTGTGTGTACGAAATGGAAGTGGCGTTGTTTAAGCGTAAAGTTGAAACTCAAGTTGCAGGGCCGTCGTCAGGCCCCGTTATCGGCGTTTTAGTTTGCTTAGCGCGCTCCTGGAAGCTACGCCGCTCTTTCGGCACCAGTGGTACCGGAGTTGTGTCCATTACCTCTTGTGAGGCACTCGACGCCCGCGTATGCGAACTGTTGGTTAGTGCTTCCGACCTCACCTGGCGAGGCGGGGTCGTGAGACCCGACGACCATGGAGTCACCAGGAGCTCTGTCTTGGTAGGTGGAGCAGTCTTGACTGCTGCCACCACGGGAGCAGCCACCACGGCTGATGGCTCACTTTGCATGGACCGGTCGAGACAGTGGCGGTGGCCGATGCGGCGCTGTCCCCTGACGCGCCGCATCAGCGGAGGCTGGTCCGTGCAAGGCCGAACACCTTCGTTCTTCTTTAAATGAAATGTTTTCTCGAACCTTCAATGATATTTCTTTCCTTCTTTCAGTTTGGACAAGAACGTGAATAGGCAGCGTGGTCGCCGTCGCAGTTCACACTGGTGGCGTTTCATTGAAGATATCTGAGGCATGGCCTTAGACACCACATTTTGCACAGGTAGGTCGACCACTGCAGCTCTGAGAGCCATGACCAAATGTTTGACACTGGAAACATCTGCAGGGTTCGGGATATATGGAGCTCATAGGTGTCTTTGTGTAGCCAGTTTCTATAGTTTGTATTAGTCGCTTTGGCAAAGGTCAGTATCAAGTGTTTGGTGAAGATTTCCTGATTGTTTCTCCTGATGACAATTTGCTTCACATTTGTCACGTTCTGATCCTTCCACCCTTCGAGGAGTTCAGTCTCAGTAAGGCCAAGGACATCTATGTCTGATAGGACTCCACGTGCGGAGTTCATGGATAGATGTGGTGTTACAGTGATGGGAATGTCGCCGAAAGTTATGAGGTTCTTTAGTTTGCCAAACTAAATCTTGTCTCGAAGTTCGAGAAGGAGGTCTCCACAAGCCAGTTTTGTAACTTTATAGCCAGCATCTAAGGTGTCTGTCATTGATCTGGATACAAGGAAAGGGAACATGGTTCTAGCTGATTTGTCAGTTTTTTCACTGTGTACCTCATTGTAGAGGGAATGCTTCTTTTGGTCGGCTCAGGGAAGTCAGCTCATTGGTGCGTACGCAGTTTGAAACAGCACGATCACTTATCAAAGGAAATGCTCTATGCATGGAATTCGATTCGGCAGCGAAGACGGCCACCCACTACTGAGCCCAAAATGGGGACGCTACAAGATTTGAGGCACAGAAAACATGCAGACGGAAACCGTAGACTGCTACTATAACCCAATGCGCAGAGGTCAAGGTGGGCTACTTGCACAAGGTTAACACAGGCCGCCTACGAAAACCAGGAAGTAACTGCAGAAAGTAGGCGACACGACAGAAAGGAAAGAAGATAGGAAAGTGAAAGATCACAGAGAGGATAGGAAGAGGCGACCGCCGATTTCCCCTGGGTCGGTCAGCCCAGGGCCGCCGTCTACGTGAAGCCGGGGCGAAATGGTGTGTTGCCTCTGCCGGGGGGCCTTAAAGGTCCAAACACCCGGTGTTTGCTCAGCCCACAGGATTCCCTTTTCCCCGGACACGGCTAAGCAACGCACGGCTACGCTTGGGAGAGGGTCGAAGCCAAGGAGGTTTAGCTCACCAAACGCTTGCTTGCGCAGACACCCCTGCGAGGTGGGACAGTAAGAGAACTGTCGCCTTCGCACGCGAACTTGCTGCTGCTCAAATTGCACTCAGATGACTTATGGGCCAAAGCTTTGTAATGACCTGTCTTATTATCAAATTAACTCTTTCCCTGCCGAATTGTTTTGGCCGAAAACGATGAAATGATACCGATCTTTTTATTTGCCTATTTTATTCTACGTGTCTTGAAAGAACTAAAAAAGCTACTTCAAGGCGTTTAATTCGCAAAATATAAGCAAAATCATTTTCCTGAATATATGTAGAGGATTTTTTTTTCGCTGCACTGCACCACGGAGAAGGCCCTAACTTCTACAGTGTTCGGTGCAGAAAATGTCTAATTTATTTTAACAAATAAAGCTCAGGGACAAGCTATCCCGTTGCAAAAAAAAAAAAAAAAAAACCTTCGACGCGCCGGAGGCGGTTTCTTTATGGCTATCGGCATCAACGGCCGCTACATTGAGACCACGACCTCCTCTATAAACTTACGACTGCTCATGCCGCCGCTCCCCGTGTCGCCAGATTTGCTTTTGCTTGTTTGCTTTTTTTTAGTTCTCCAAAGTGCCGCAGCACGCCTTGGCGCCACAACTTACCCCCATCGCTGCAGCCGCCAAGCCGCTGTTCTGCTTGGTGGGTGCGTGCGTTCGCTTGACGTTGTGGCACTCGAAGGCTATCGCTTGTCACATCTATCTTTAATAGAAAAAAAGTAGAGCTGGGCAATCCACGTAGTGCACAGGACGTATAACCAACGTGTAGCGAGAGCGACGGAGTGGATATCGAGGGATGGCTAGCGCAGCCGAGGTAAACAGCCGATTTAGGTGGCTTGGTGAAATTCAAATTGATAATTGAGGGATAAAACGGAATTGGCGTGTGCAATACGGGGTAAGAGATCATTGCGAGAGGTCTTTACCCTGCAGTGGACACAGAATAGTCGGGTCATGATAATGACATCGGATATTTCACCCCTGCATTGAGATATTTGAAAGTTGTTGGATATCTGGGAGATTTTGTCTGGTCCCAAAAGCAGTGTTTACTGGATCCTCGGGCAGTACTTTGCTTTGAGCAGGGCTGAATTTTAGTTCTGCCAGTAGTTATTGCAGATGTAATGCTGACGGACTGTAGGAAAAGCGTGGGGTGCTAGGTAGAATGTGCATATATATGTATATTCCCTTATGTTCTTGGATGTACTGCTCACTTTTTTTACTAGAGGTATTGTTGATTGCACTGTTAATGTTTTTGTGCACTAAGAAATTGCATTTTGCAGGTCTCAACATTTTCGTTGCAGATTAGATTTTCCTGTATTGGTATCTGATGCATGAAAAGGAATGTTTGGACTAGATTATTTACTACTGGTGCTGCAGTGTACCATATTGATTCTGGGAATAAGACATTCGTTTGAACTATAAGCTTACTTATCTGTTTCTTGCCATTGTAAAGTGTGAATATAGCCACTTACAAATGTTTTTGAGCGTTAAAACTTGTAGGAAAATTCCAATTTTTGGCACTGAGCAAGCAATTTATGCACATAAATTACAGCGGTCAGGGACTTGCCTGCTAAGCATTTTATTGTAAGGGTGAAGGCATCAGGTGAAATGAAATTTCATTCGTCAATCTCATGCCACAGAGGCTTTTGATGTGGCTCAGTACAGCATCACACGCATGATGTGCATTGGCGTGCGCAGGGTTCTCGGGGGCGGAGGGGGGGAGGTGGCGAAGGCTCATTGCGGTGCCCCCCCCCCCCTATTAAGTCAATGTATTGGGCAGATTTTGCGTCCCCTCTTAGGTGACTAGGGGGGGGGGCGCCTCCCTGCCCTCCCTCTGCGCACGCCTATGATGATGTGAAGGAAACAAGTGGCAGCTGAAGCCTCAGGCAGCATCATGGAATAGTACATTATTGGTGGGAAATACCATGTGGGTTAATGCTAAAAGTTTGTGGAATATAACTAGGGACAGTACAAAGTGATTTAGGCAGTTAAAAAGCATGCTTTAGATTATAAATGAAACTCGCGTTTCTCTACATCGCTATTCATATGATGGAAAGTACGCAAGAGCTGT
This sequence comes from Rhipicephalus sanguineus, assembly GCF_013339695.2. Classification (NCBI taxonomy): domain Eukaryota; kingdom Metazoa; phylum Arthropoda; class Arachnida; order Ixodida; family Ixodidae; genus Rhipicephalus; species Rhipicephalus sanguineus. The sequence continues at coordinate 37,239 of NW_023615640.1, forward strand.
TGTCTCGTAACGCTTTGTATGTGAATGCTCCAGCAGTAAAAGCGTGGTCGCATCGCCGGTGTGAGACGCGGCAATGCCAGCGACGCTCGAACAGAGGCCATAACTGCAATAAACTGTGTTGATAATATTTGTATGTGCGAGAAATGCTGTAACAACGTTATGTAATCCGCGGTTTGCGACGCTTCCATCGTTAGACGTTCGTAGACCCAAAGAGCCCTGACGATAGCACAACTGCGCCCTTCTGTCGTCATCCGTGTACGGTATGACAACGATATACTTGAAGGGCGACGGGCAGGTCATGAAAACTTACACGGGTCATCGCATGCGTCGTTCGTACCGTATGTCGTCTTCATTTGCGCCGTAGAAACTTCGGTTTCAACTTGTTACAAGCTCGCACCGTCTCGCCCACGAACGAATTTTTTTGCGGCTGCTAGACAGCGGCTAGGTAAGGCGCCGCTGCACAAAAAAAAAAACTGAGCAAATAAGGCCTACGTACTCTGGGTTATGTGTCGCATATTGCTTTCGTTTGCCTGCACTTAGATGGGGACGCAAAAGCGCTCGCACAGAGATTGAGACCCGGTAACGAACTTCCCGGAGCCATCCACCACAGTTGTCTCACAGCCAGAATGTTGCTTCGAGACGTTAAATCAGTGTATTGCTCGATCAACGCGTTAGAGACTAGAAAAACAATGAGAGGAACGCGCACACGAGTGCACCACAACGGTCGTGCGTCGTCTGCTATGGGGGAAAGTTGTGGCGGCACCTGGCGGTACCTCCGGTCCCTACACGCCAATTTTTAGCTCCACACGCCTCCGTAGGGATGGCGCCGGTGAGCAGGTCGTAAGTTTATAGTGGAGGTCGTGGTTGAGACGTGGTCGTCGGCCGATGCCCATGATTAAAGAGAATATGCTGTTCTGTGTAGCCGCTTCAACACTCGCCGGAGAAGTGAAATTCTTGTTCATTCCATGAAACTTCGGCAGACAACTGTTTCTTTCTTCCTTTTTTCTGAACACAGAAATTGGCGGCGCGCATGCGCTGCTCGCGCACAGGTGATGACGCCATTTTCTAATTACAGTTGCCAGAATCAACTTCCTTCGTGTCCATGAAGCATGCTTTGAGCGCGTTTTTAATTTTTTTGTAGCACAGTGCGTGGGATCTGCCGTATTTATTATTATTTATTTATTTATTATTTATTTATATTATTTATTTTTATTTATACCCTCAGGGCTTACAAGGAGCTTTATAGAGGGGAGGGGCTAAGGCACATCGATACATGCAAAAAAATATGTATAATACAACGAAATATAAAGCAAAAACAATATTAAACGGAAGGAAAATATAAGAGTGTAGGTAAACGAGAACAAATAGTAACAAAGAAAAATATATTTATACATCTGCTAACGAAATACGACGCAAGATAAAAAAAAGCAGTGATAAACAGACAATGGCAGTGGATACTAAAACACAAGAATCGAATAATGTACTTTGGTGCATAAATATAGATACAAAAAGTAATGATACAGGAAGAGGAACGAAGACATGCCGGACTGCAAGAATGACAAAAATGAATGCAAAGTAACAAAGCAAACCGCATTTCAATATTGTCTAACAAAAAAAAAAGATTTAGTATAAAAGTAAGTGACCATCAAACAATAAATCGCAAATGAAATATGGGAGGGATTGAACCATTGGCCTAGCCAAGGGTTGGGGTTGACGGGAGGGGTTCAAACCTTACCCACAAAATTTGTCAATTTCTTATATGTATATATAAACGCACGCATACAAACGCACGCACGAACATGCATAAAGTATAGCTGAACCCACCTCCCTTCTCCCCTCCGTCCACCCGAAAAAAGTTTCTGGCTACGCTGCCGGATTGAACGGGTCTAGCACTCCACGCTCGCCAGGTATTGTACTGCGAATATATGCCCGCTGCTTTCGTTGCTTTATAATGGCCCCCTGATCCTGTCAAGCTGTATGCTTATGGCGTTCTTGCCAGGGTGATCTTAAACACTACATATGTTGCGATTAAATTGTGATTTGACAGTTGAAGAAGAGACCATATGACAAAGGTGAAACTACAGGTTTCGTTGAGAAAACCCTGATAAGAAAGACCAATGTTTTTGTAAAATTCACTAAAGACACACAAGATTCGACGCAAAACACTATTTTTCATCAGTTGGGCTATATTCAAAACGATAGCTGCGCTTAAAAAATATGTAGATCATATAAAAAGCCAGCACTACATGCAGTCGACCGATATACACGGACAAGTGTGCAACTGAGACGTGAAGCACAGAGACCAGATATTGCACCTTTACTATGTTTTTCCTGACCTTCTGCCGTTGTTCTTCAAAAGTCTGCCTCTTCTGCACTTTCCTTGGAGAATAATATGTAGGCGGATATCTCTGCTCTGAAGAATAATCCTTCCAGACTAAGAAATCTCCCATTTTGTCTGTCGATCTCCGTTCACCACGTCACACTAAACATGCCGCCCCGTTAAATTGAATCGATACATTATTAGGTGTTCTTTGGACGCCCATTGTCACATGAACGTAGACAGTGATCACACTATAATTTGTGCACAAAATATATATATATATGTGTGTGTGTGTGTGTGGGTGTGTGTGTGTGTGTGTGGTGTGTGTGGTGTGTGTGTGTGTGTGTGTGTGTGTATAGTGGCAAATTTCCAAGCCGTCCTATTCCTGCGCCTTTCTTAACTGAACAACGAGTAATTCGGCCGTGCATATGTTACATCTTTGTATAGCCGACAACAGTCTCCGGAATTATGAGGAGTCTCCAAATAGAACGTAGATACATACATACATACATACATTCATACATACATACATACATACATACATACATACATACATACATACATACATACACACACACACACATACATACATTCAAGGGTGTGGCCAGATGTTTTTCAGGGGAGGGGGCGTGTTCAACGATCGTTTACGCATATTCATGCGTGTGTTTGTATGTGTGCGCGTATGCGAAACTGAAAAACTTCGCATGCACCTAAACGGTGTTGTGCAGTAAGAGGGAGGTAACGATGCCATATAGGATGGCGCCTCTCTTGCAACGGAACTTTCGCTAAATTTCGAAATTGTAGTGCGCATGTTTATGGATAGCGCATTCCTTGCGCGTTGCCAGCAGTGGCGTAGCCAGGGGGGGGCACACCGGGCCCGTACCCGCCCCCCCCCCCCGCGAGATTTTTTTTTCTCCCATGGGATAGAGAGCACAAAGTGACACTAGACCACACAATCCTTGCCCGGCCCCCATCCAGATCAAAGAGTGCCCCCCCTCCCCCTCCCCCCGAAAAATATTTCTGCCTACACCCCTGGTTACCAGTATTTACACGCTGTACGTTCCAGCAGCATATACCTGCAGAACATAATCCAGCGACGGACTCCAACTGCCCAAGGGTTGCGGTCGACAGATAAATCGTGTGAAAGCACCCCCTTCACTCATGCATGCCTATTCTTGTACATACTGCACACACAGTAAGTGGCCAAGCATGCCATGTTGTAACAGCTTTTAGTACAGTGCGTGGCAGTAGCTGTTCGAAGTTATGCGCCGAATTTTTTATTCTCATCACAGATTGTCAGCGCGCCGACGACTCCGTCGCTCGACAGCGATGCCGACATGCTATACGCACGAGACTACGCCACGTCGTGTCCGCGGACGTCCGTGTAAGCTGGTATAGTTGAAGTCATTGCCTCCGAGCTGAGTCAGTGCTTGTGCGAACGCGCCTGCGCGAGCGTCCTTATGCGCCAGACTTGCATCAGCAGCACGAGGTGCACGACGGTCAGGGTGAGCAGCGTCACCAGCAGGAGCGTCGGCGAGAGGGTGCCACACGGGTAGAGGTAGTGACTCAGTCGGGACGCTCGTGGCCGCCGCGGAGGCATAGGAAAATCCTCTGCATATGGGAGGGAAAAAGTTTATTTCACAGCAGGATTACTGCAGGAAACTTTCATCACTCTTAAGGGTGCTTGTTTACGCTTTTTTCTCTGGCTAACACCGTTGTCTTTAAATGGCCACTCAAGTTAGGAAGAAAGTGACTTTTTTCGTTGAATAAATCGACCTTTCGAAATACAAAGACCACAACTATTTTCGCGAGAACGCGCGCAGAAAATCCATGCGTGGCTCTGCTATCGCAAGCACCATAGTCCAGCGGAGCTGGAGGAAGGCCAGTGTAATATGACCAAACCACACCGTGTCTCTCGGTTAGACACAGGACGACGTCATCATCTTCGAAGTCTGCATCATGCTTTCCAAGCGTTGTGACATTTGGAACGGTGATTGTAAATTCACATATGGACGCCTTCTCGAACGCCTCGTGCTACCTATTGGTAATCGTGTCAAGAGGGTGTTCAAACACGGCAGCCAAAGTCCTGTGTACATTATTCTTTGCCTGGTAGAAAGTGTAATCTTCATGTTGATTGGCCAAGTAAAGCCCTTCAATACTCCATATTCACACAAGCGCAGCATCCGACTCCACCATCGTTCAGCCCCCGACGCCAAAGCATTGGCAAGCTACATCGGGTCATTCAGGTCTTCATTGTCCGGTGCAGTATCAATTTAATTTTGCTATATTGGTTTATTGGTTCGAGACAACAATTAGCACTGCGTCCGTAACGCCAGCATTTGGTGCCATGTATAGGACGAAGAGCTTGCGCTCGTCTAGACAACTGCTTCATTTTTAGTGGGCCGGAGGTGAGTAGTGGGGCTTGCCCAAATTCCGTGGCACAAACCCGCTATAGGCGAAGCGGCGCACGATGACACGAGAAACCTAGCGAGATTCCAACAGCCTCGCTGCAATTAAATCAATAAATTTCCTGCGCCAATGCTCAATGGCGTCATACATTTCAACGTGATAGCGTCAAAGAGCTCATTTCGAGAAATTCTGGGGTCAGTGTCGGCATCGTTGGCTGTGAGCAAAAAATGAGCGCTGTGCGTGAACGAAAGTTCGAGATAGATGCAAATAAAGAAATCAGAATTTCCGGCTCGTGTGGGAATCGAACCCAGGCAAGCAGGTGTTCTCACGCAAAGCCACGCCCGTGCTTACAAATGCTTCGGAAAAAACGCTATATGAATGTTAATTATAGTGCGAGGAGTCTCAACAACACATTTGATATTGTGTGGCAGAAGTGTAGAATCACACCAGACGTCAAAACATGTGAATTGCGCAACGAGTAGTTGGTTTAAACGCCCACAAGTTACAAAGCACTCAAGCGTAAGTAATTATCATTATCAACAACAGCATCAACAACGTGTTCATATGCGCAGGTGAGCGTGTTGGCTTACGGACGCATTGTGGCTACCTCGCCAAATCGCAAAAGGAAGAATTATGTCGTAGTGGGCACTTCGCAACTGCACCTGCGGTAGGCATTCAAGGGTAGTTTCAAAGCGTCAATTTACAGGCGCACAGACGTTCCTTTCCTAGCGGCATGGCTTAGGTGCCAACCGCGACCGTGAAGCGAAACGAGGCTAGCGACTGAAATGGCGATGCGAACAGGGTCCGATTACGACATCGCTTTCTACTTTTGAAGGCGAAGCCCGAGCGTCCTCCGAGTGTTGACCTGTATCTATTCGGGTTAGGGTTATATATCGCTAAAATGAATTACTTCTGTTCTCAGGAAGCCAGACACTTAAGACATTTTTCAGGAAACTTCACTGAGATGATCTGGCCAAAATGCGGACGAAGGCTAAGTTCGTGAACACCACAATGACAGGCAGACGTTACATTTTGGGCACGAGGTTAAAAGAATGAGACTATGACCTAAATTTCCGCTTTTGTTATTAAACTGTAATGCTAAAACTTACCACAATAAAATTCTGAGAAAATTACTTATCATACTAAATTTATTTCATGCTTTACTTTTGTGTGATTTCAGAGCTGTAATTCCATGAAACATTTTACTGTACATTACTTGCATTCAATGTAAATCCGGGGCCAAAAAGAAAACGCAAAGCACACGAAAGAAATACCGTCAAGCTTCGGACCAAATTTCGTTGTTTGTCTTAAAAGGTTTTCTACACACAGTTGTATTTTAATGTCCCGGGAGCTAATCGTGCTATGGCGTCGTGAGGCAGAGTAAGTGTCATATTGTGAATAGAACATTTGTGATATGTTGGCATTGGCTCTGTCTCGTAGCTCTGGCCTCTACTACGGAGTTGAGTATGGGTGAGCTGCAGCAAGTAGGACAACGGTGCAATGTACTGATCCGACGTGTGCAAATCCTACTTGATGACGTCACCACACAGTTACCTCCTGAGAAACGAGACGCGTAGACTGGCTCTAGAGAACCTGCTTTATTAGTGTACAGCGAAATCTCCATCTAATGAGGCCCGATCTTAGAGCTTCACATTCTAACGAAGAAATTTGCGTTCCCCATCAGGTATCCACTGGGTTCAATGTTATCATCAACTCGAATTATCGAAGCTGTCATGCCAGTTAAGCCGATTTCTCGAAGTTTTTCCGGAACTAAATGAGCAAAAAATGCAGTGATTTCTTTTTCCGAGGGCCTCGTTTCTTCATTAGGCACACACAAATGAATCCAACTGAGAAGTCTGATTCATTTGGTAGTGATTTCTTTCGAACTGACACAGACGTGTTTTCTTCGGCCGTGCGTTGTACCGCGATCGCGTTGAAACATTCAGAAAGTACCCTGCTTTTATTCTGATGAGGCTACTCGCCGCGCCCCTGCACTAAACTGCGAACTTAACAGCCGGTGGCGCTTTAACATACCAAATGGAGCTAGGGGCGATGGTAGTTTGTTGTCCCTGCAAATGTCCCCAGAGGAACACAGTGGTAGCTTTCGATATTTAATAGCCCACGCAAGAGCTGGCACTGATCGCCTCCTTGAAACTTTCGTTCTCTACCTGCTCGCACAATCACTGCCTCGTTCTTCCCGTTTTTGCATCTATCGACAGCTTGTAATAGCTTCACGTGGAAGTCTACCTTGCCTGTGTCACCCGGACACGGGCGGGACGCTCCATGTCCTGACTCTCCTCACGGACTTTCCTTACGCGCAGGGGCGTGCTAGCGGTAAATAAAATGCCGCGGTAACTTTTGTTTGTCGCTACGTTAAAAACCTTTAATTTCGAAGGATGCAGCAAACTCATTCATGATTTTAAGAACGTCCCGATTTAACGAAATATTGCGAACGCTGTCATAACTTCGTTAACACTCAAAGTCTCAAAATAGCTTTTTTTTTTCGTGGTGTAAACAACCAGAGAATTTTTCGCGTTTATGCTAGTATGAGTGTGAGAGCTGACACACGCGTATTGGAAGCTCGGGCCAAGCAGGGAACAAGCGGATGTAGGAATTACGTCACAAATCGGCATGCTTCCATTAACATCCGTGCAAAATGGGCACCTCTCCCACGAGACATTCTTTCTGCGTTCTACACAATGGGCATCACGGTTATGATGTAGAGCCACCTTCACAGCACCTAGCTATAACGTATACAAAGACATCTTCACTAAACACCTTGGGAAGCGTTGCATTTAATCATTGGTAGCATAATATAGCATGATGCTGCATAATTACAGCAATAGCAATACAACAGCAACAGAAAATGTTTTGCAAATAGGCGTGCGCACGGGGGGGGGGGGGAAGAGGGGGGGCGCAATGTCCGCCCCACACATTTACATAATAGGGAGGGGGGCGCGCTGTGACTAGGGGGGGGGGGGGCGCAATGTCAGCGCCATACATTGGCATAATTGGGAGGCGGGGCGCTGCTACGAACCTTCGCCCCCCCTGAAGGGGATCCCTGTGGGCGCCTATGGTTTTGCGGTAATTTCAAACAAACAGCACACGGTTGTCCATTACCTCTACGTGACTTCCGATATTTAGCAGCCCATAAAGCAATCCACCGGTGTTGCGAAATCTTAAATGGCGTTGAAAACCATTTTGTGCCTATTCTTAATATATTTTATAGCTAGGCATAGCGGAACCTCGCCATCGGCTGCGATGTTCCTATTTTGCGTGAATCGGATGGCGCCGACTTTATTGTTCTAAGAAAACGGTCTCGCTGGTGAAACGACTGCGTTTGTTGCCAGACAGTGCAGCATCCTAGCATAGACCGCCAGAACTTGGCTTCGATAAATAGCTGGGCATTTCATTTCGATGCGAACCATGGAATAGACGCTGCCAAGAGTAATAAAATTTATGGAGTTTCACGTCCCAAAACCACGGTATGATTATGAGAGACGCCGCAGTCGAGGGCTGCGGAAATTTCGGCCACCTGGGGTTCTTTAACGTGCGCCTAAATCTAAGCACACGGGCCTTCAGCATTTTGCCTCCATGGAAATATGGCCGCCGCAGCCGGGGTTCGATCCCACGACCTTCGGGTCAGCAGTCGGGCGCCATAACCACTAGCCCCCCGCGGCGGGTGCTCCAAGAGTGGTCCCCGAAGCACAGTATTGTGATACGGCTTCCATCAAGAAATATACATCGTTCCCGACGATAATTTGGCTCGTTTCATCGTGTGGATACGTTATAAAATGAACCGACATCGGCGTGACTCATAATGAGATCGTAGCTGTGGCGCGCGAAATTCCATGATTGAAACAATCGAAAGACAATGAGGTGTTAGTAATACGAGTCGCCTTGCCTAGGCCTTGCTCAGGTGGTGGTCCCGTGGCGACGCGTTCTCCGGCAGTAGTGAACTCTCGCCGTTGTCTGCCTGCTCGCTCGTGTAGTCTTGGGTGTCGCCGTCGCCAATTTGCGCCAACCCTGACGGGTCCCCAACTGCAGCGGGCGGCGGTGACGTCGAGACCCTGTCGAAGCCGTCCTCGTCGATCTCGCGCAGCTCCGGTCCTTCCGAGAGCAAGGCGCGGTCAGACCTCATGCTCTTTCCGAAGGTCGAAGCAAGAACCAATTTCTTTGGCGCGCTCCAACCTGCGACAGTCCCACGTAGCCTTTGAACAGATTTAATTTTACTTTAAACTCTTGTTGGCATTTCCCCCTTGGTACTGCTGACTTCGACATCAATTTTAAACAATTGTAGAATTGCGGGAAATTCGCTTACCGCCGCCTTCGGTCGTCGTCTTCTTCGTCCTCTGACACGCTGCAGGCCTTCATTTGGCTTCCCACATTTTCTGAAATAGGAGATAAATACAAAGTGGCTAATAGAAAGTAAGAATTTTAATTAAAGCACCCTGTGAGCAAGAAGCTCTTGTCTCCGCAAACAAACTTTACGTCGAGGCTGACATATTTTGCCACTGTTGAAATTACATTGAAGTTATGTTTTTCCTTGTTGTTCGCTTTCTCCTTGATGTGGATTGAATTCCCGCCAAGGAGATGATCGACGTCGATGAAGCAGGAGGCAGGTTGGAGGTAATGAAAACTTGAAGGTATATTGTAGCGAAATATTTACAGCCATATGTACATCTTGCCGAAGCACACTGATGATAACATAGACATCAACAGCATCTTACTCTTCTACTTAACTTTTCTTAAGTTAGAGCCTAGAACACTGTTACTACATACGAAGAACCGAGTCTCACTGTTCGACTACCGAGTGGTTACGGCCCAGACAAAAGTTGCATCGTACGGAGTCTTACTGATCGATCAGTTTAGTGATTACAGCCTAGACTGAAGGGAAACGAATTCCGTCCAGTCTTAAGTACCTTGCGGTAAAAAGAAAAGGGGAGGTGGCCACTGGTCCGCCTCAACCTTCTGTTATCCAATCTGTTTATCCTCAGATTAAGCCACTCCCTACTGGGCTATCCTTAATCTCGACAGCAGTGTCTTTACAGCGCAGACAGGCGTTTTGGCACTCTTCCTATCATGGCTCTCTCTCTCCTTCCCACGCTCTCAGGGATTCTCACGGTCGAAATACATCGGTATCTTAGCCCAGGTGCATTCACGCCATTATCCCGTACTCATCGGGTTGAACCCGCGGTGCCAGTCGTTAAATGGTTCCGGGAAAGAAAAGGCGTTTGCGTGACCCTGCCCCCACGCATTCGACCTTGCATTGTTGCGAAAGCACATGTCGGCCGTTGTTGGGGTCACGCATACTGTCGCCTCGAGCGACGGCATAGGGCAGGGGATGTCCTCCTCATTTTCCCCACATTCGGGCCGCCGACCTCTGAGAACGGTCGCCTGACCGCAACCCATGCCGGCCATCGGGGTAGGGAAGCTTGCTCAAAGGAAGCCGTTTGCTTTCTCTTGATAATTGCACAGCGAAAGACCAGGCAGGGGGAGAGCCGAGAAAGAAGCTTTCTACGACGTACCGTGCCGCGCCGTCCCGTCCCGTCTGCACAGTCGACTTATGAGCGGCCAAAACCTAACAATTGATATGACACAGAAATTAACTTTTTTTTCTCTGTGAACTTCAAGGCAGTTTTTCATAGGCAGTTTTTCATTAGGCGGGGAGGTGGGGGGGGCCATTAAAAAATCACAGCATATCAACGGGGTGAATGATGATGAGTGGGGCGAAGCTCCGGAGGAAATCATCGGTAAACCGTGAAACTCTTCCGTGAAATTCGCCCAGTACATCATATAAAGAGTGTGAAACACCGTGTATATATAACACATCAAACTTTTATTGTACTGTTGGTTTGCGTGGTCCCTTCATTATCACCGCTTTGGGATCGGTGAAATGCAGGGAAAGTGTCCGCCCCCGAGCGAAAGAGAAAGCGCGCCAAGAGCAAGCGCAACTCCGAGCGAGACAGAAAGCGCGCCAAGAGCGACCGCGTTCCCTTCTCGCCCTGTGAGAATTAACGTCAAGGCTAGAGGGAAGACACGACGCGCGTAGCGTTCCTCTTCGCGTTCCACGACGCGAGGTCGGTAGCATGCCCAACGAAAGCCAACGGAACGCGATCGTGCAAGTGCTCCGGCTTCGCGAACAATGCACGGCGTCTACTGCACATAAAGCGTGTACATATTCCTCTTGCCGCCGTGGCCGTGCCGCTTGGGCCTCTCGTTCTCGAACGCTGGGATCTTGGCGGCGTCGTCGCGCAGCCAGACGACATGCTTCGGCCTCCCGCTCTTTTACGGCAGCATCCCCGAGCCGCTGCCGTGCCGCTTCGACCTCCCGCTCTCGTACGGCAGGATCTTGACGGCGGCGTCGCGCAGCTTAAAGACGCGCTTCTGACAGCGCCATCTCGCACCTTTCATCGTCAACTACAAGAAAAAGCAAACTGCCATCTAGTGTTGTTATAAGCAATTTTACTCGTATACTCGCTGCGCCATCTATTGTAACAGTCATAAACTACTATACTCAGAGCGCCATCTATTGAGCAATTCATAAACTAGAGGTGGCTACATACTACAACTATAGAAGAGGGAACGACCCACCCTATGGAGCTTCGCCCCTAAAACAAGTGTCCGGCGCAGGCGCGTAGCGCTTGAAAAAGCGTGCAGTACTCAGGGTTCTGGTTCACACAGATGTAAGAGGAAACGACACATTTAGCGGAAGACCACTTATCGAGACGGCAAACGCAAAGATCAGATATGCTTTCGGTGTTTTTCAAAACGGAGGCGCACATATTATTTATTTATTCAAATGAAAACGAATATAATAGAAGTATTTCTGAGGATGTTTTCGCAGCCATGAAATCATTCAATGGCTGTGTCCGTTCTGCCTCCTGTGTAGCCAGTCCCGCGTGCAGCGTACATAGCCAAGAAGACAGCAGACGATTATCGGATGTCTTTACACGAAATTGCAAATTTGCTTTTTTCAGCGGTGCAATAACACCTGGCTCGCGTGTTCACGGGGCCCTTGTCTACTTACCGGAAGTGTTTTCTAACTGCGTTCGAAAAATGCTGCAGGACACCTCTTTAAGCAAAACTGTTGAGAAGAAAATGTGTTACGTCTGTAGGCATCCTCCCTTGACGCGCTGTAGCCATGGCTGTTAGCATCTTCCAAGGTGCGCTTAGTGAACACAAACAGCACAAACGAAAAAAGTACAGGACATAAGGCAACGAGCGCAATTTTTTTAAATGCGAATGCATTTCTTAGTCAAGCTATGTAAGGCATCCGGCGTTGTCCGCGCGCCTCTCCGCTCTCACTCCATCTCCCATAGCAACAGATGTGGGCGCGCGCGCTTATCCTCGCCCCTAGCAACCGGAGCAGGTGGTGCGGGCGGAGTAGCGGAGAGTGGAGAAAAAGAGCGCGCTCTCGCATGTGAGGGCGCTCGCATCGCGGGAGCTCGGCGGAGCTCCCGCGTGTGTGGATAGAGTGTAGGAGAGGGTATGTGCAGTGCTTCGCCGCTCCTTCTCTCGCCGTTCGCCCTCTCTCCTCTCTGCGCCACCGCCTCAATGCAGTGCGTTTGAAACGCGTTTGTAGCGTTTGTGCTGCCTTGGCACAGCCTGAAAACAGCGCGTTCTAAACGCGTTTGTGTGGCATTGAAGGCGGTGGCAACATCCCTGAGGTGATTACGAATGCACGTAGGAAGCGTTCGTTGAAAGAGGTGCCCAAAAGGGAGACACTTGAGCGCGTCGATGTTTCCAGCTTTACGCCATTAAAATTACTACGCCATGTACTCTCTGCGCAAGAAATGCATTCGCATTTCCTCACGATTCGCTTCGAGGAGGTGGGGGCATTTTTTTTTTGTTGTGCGTATAGATAGCAATGCTAGCCCAGAGTTGGCTATTCCATTTCAATGCAGCCTGTCATGATTCCCCGCTCACGTGCCATAGGAACAACTTGTGGAAGACAGAGAAGAAGACGTCCTGCGTTCGCAGCGCATCGACGCAGCATGGCATTGAGTTTTGCTCGCTTTTGGATTCGCAACGAGCGGAAAGCTCCTAGAAGTCAGAGGTAGGAAATGATTAGCGTGTGTCTTGTTTTTACTAACGGTCGACTACAAACCGGCTGCGCAGCACTTTCTGGAAATGCTCCAGCTGCCCTACCTTGCCGCCCTCTCTTCGTCACTCAGTGAGAAGGCTACTTTGTTTAGTACATGATACGATGACCGACAGTATTATACCTGAGTTGTAATTAACCCTAGCTCTTTCAATTAGAGGCAAGCGAATGTTTGATTGACAGATGTGAGCTAAACTAGCACGTACTCTGTGCAGAAACAGCGGCTGCGGAAGGTGTAAAATTGCGTCGATGCTTTGTCCCAAATTAATTTACTTTAATGCAAGCAACCGCTTTTTAAATTTTGAGATGTGCATGATCATGGTAATTGAAAAATGAAAAAAAAAACTTGGCTCACACTTTTCAATGAAGAGTTAATAATGTCGAAATCAATTTAATTAATAATTATTGTTTAATAATATGTCCATTATTTTTACTTAATTCATTACTCAAACAATTATTTAGATGGGATAGAATAATGCCCAATAGCCAACATACCAATTTCCGACGCAAAACTAAAATAAATGTCCTATCTCTGCATGGTGAAAGAAGAAGCTGGCTCAGCCAAATGCGCGAACAGCATGACCGCTTCTGTAATTTCTTTGTTCACAGTGACATCGCTTTGTTGTACGTACCAGGTTGGCACCATACGTAGAGCAGATGCTGAGTATGAGCTCTTGAAAAAGAACAACGCTTTATCTTACCAGGTGCTTGCTGAGTGACCTAGAAAATTGATAATTGCAATTGGAATCACTGGGCCTGAAAGGGTTAATTTCGCATTGTCAAGTAGGCAACACATACCACTGCTTATCAGAAACGCTCGAATGTTAAATAAAAAAAATATGTACACTGATGACATGGTTACATAACAATGCTAAATTCAAGATCAGAGGATAGCGCTGGTAATGGATATCAGGAGATCGGGTTGGCGTATTTTGCGCCGGTAGGCAATGCTTCGCTTCAAAAATGAACAGCGATAATACAGTTTTTTTTTCTTGCCTCGCAGCCCGGTGTACGTGCTCAGACTGGACACTCCGGCCAACACCGGCGAAGACCGCGGCAACATGGACGTCCACTTCGCCGGCTGGAGGCAGCGATTCGAGGGAAAAATCGTCCTCATATTCTCCATCGTGGTCGCACTGCTGATAGGAGTCGCCGTGTGCTTCGTCTTTGGAACGAGCTCAGTACGTATGGTGCAGTGATGTACCTTGAATTCAGTAAGATTCTCACGGAAATTATGACTTACGTCATCTCACTGCGAGGCAGTTGAACCGTCTACAAATAGTACACGGCAGTCTTACAAGAATGGTATTGACTAAGCCCCCCCCCCCCAACTCGTAAATGCATGACGTCACGAGCCGACACCTTTATCCGCTTCATCAAGCGATTTATTCTTACACTGTTCTCGTATAACCAAGCTGCTTAAGGTATCATTCTAGCGTTATAAAAACCCGAAAGCGTTAGTAATCCGCTAATACTAGGTAAGGACAAAGTTAGAGCGCCTTGATGAAAGCGAAGTGAAAGGCGAGTTATGCGACGGCAACAGCGTCTTTGATTAGTTACAAGTGTAAGAAGTCGCTAGAAAATATGTGGCAGCAGAAATCAACTGGTGGTAATTATTCGCGGAGGATGAAATAAACCCGTAGATAACATTACGCAACGCCGCCTCTGTTGGCAAGACAGCGCAATATCAAGCCTCAGTGTCGGCCCAACACGTGAGCTCTGAGATGCAGCGTATTGACCAAGTGCGCATGTGCGTATTCGTCTCCATAGCTATGTTTGCACTGCGCGTGCGTTATGATGTGGAAATCACCTCTCGAACCAATACTAGCTTTAGCTTCAACCGTATTGAGCGATGCTCCGTCCTGATTTCTTTCCTTCTTCTTTGAAACTACAATTGCCAATGCGAGTAAGCACAACGGCAACTCCACGACACTCCGACAGCGAAGTGAAAGCGCGCCAGGCCTCTTAACGCGCTTGTTTTCACATGGGAAAGGCTTGAGGAAGCGCGCAGATTGCGTGGACGCGCCTGCTTTCTGGTGGGGCATTCATAAGGGCGTTCTATTCCGCTTAATGACGCGTGCCCCTATGGCGTAAATAGTCTTAAGGTCATGTGGCCGTAGTACCAGAAGGACCGATGACGAATACCGCGAACGAAAGCATTAGAAGCTGCATATCACTCTAACGAAACACTGTTAACATTTTTATTTGTGGTTATCCGGAGTAACACGTGCTGGGCTGATTCCACTCGCGCATGCGTATGGGCGACGTCGCTGCAGAAGCTTTATATTCCACCCGGTATACAAAATCTGTCGTAGTAGCAAGGTGTTGTTCGCTTTTAAAAAGTTCGTGGCTTAATCGTAAGTGCCTTCAGCCGTGCGACTGACACACGCAGTGGAGCACAAATTATTTACAGCCATTCATCTGCTGCAACTACTGCAGCATAGTTTGCCATTATCAGTGTTCCAGGGGGCCTACTTTATACAGACGCTTGCACATAGCGTTTAACACCTTCATCAGCTTTTGTATTCTCGCGTTTTTATGGCCCGTTCACGAAGGCATCGTCGCTGTAGTACTGTTCATATATGAAGTCAGCCAGAAAACAGATTTTACGAAAGCAATGCTTTGTTAATAGCGTGCTGGAATACCTATTCATTCCGGTGTCTGCGTTTGTGCATTCGAGCGCTTGGGGTCAGAAGACCAGCTTTGGAGTGAAAGTTTGCCCTAAGGGCGTTGAAGATTTTGTCATTGTATGCATGCATGTAAGTGTATGTCTAACACTGCGAGGCAGCCTGTCACTATTTAGGTCTTGTTAAAAGGCAGCTCTTCATAATATGCGCGCGTTGACGTAAATGGTCTGTGTCACTTTATTATTAAGGAGCTCACTCGACATACATTATTGTTTGACTGTTTATTTGATGGCTCGGCGTTCTGTACTAATTTGCGGGTTTAACGCGTAGTTTTCACATAAAAATGGCGTTGTTAGAAAACGCTGATATCGTTCGGTAATTAGAGCGAGTTTGTCTACCAGGAGGTGGCGAAGTCTAGAGTCACTTCTTGTTTACAATTTTCTCTACCACCAAGGCAATCTAACACGTTGTGTACAAAACGAGCATTCATGCAATGCATAAAACATTTCATAGCCGTGATGTATGCATGAAAATGCCACGATTTGGTGGGAACTGTTTTGAGACAATCCTTAACACTTATTCGATCTATCTTCGTCAGTTCTTTAATATTCTTGGAGCATCATATCTGGGGCAAACTGTTAGACTTAGGAGGCATATTTACAGGAAAGAAGTACGGAGGTGAATTAATTAACAGACTTCAGAGCTATGTAGATCATAGCGTGGTCGTGTTCATATTTTTCCTTTGCAAGTGCTGTCGCGCTCAAAATTACTTGCAACATCCCGGGAGCGCGTGGCCTCATGAGCTTGAAGATCATCCACGGTGTCCACTAGCCCTTATTTCCACAGCTAAACGCTTTTCTCTCACTTGGCGGATGATTCCAAATAAGAAGATATTATTAGGTTGTGAAAAAAGAGTGCAAGACATGCGCACTTTCTCAGCTTGTGAGACCACGCATTCCCACGTTGCAAGCCATATTCATCGCGACTGTACATGTAAGCAGCAAACGCATTTCAATAATCTTGCTCTTCGGGTTGGTTCGATAATTTGCAGGAGGCGAAGGCATCCTCAGGGTCCCACGAGCCCTTGACGGATTTCACGGTTCCCACTGCTCTGACCTCGGCGAGACGGCAGGTGAGTGCTGGGTGCGGACGCCATTGTAACCATAATACTCGCACACCTCGGAGTAATAGGTACAGTTCATGTATGGAGCTGCTAACTTATGAAATGCTGCTAACTTGAGATGTTTAGAAACTTTCACTGGTTCAATTACCTCTACTGCTCAGGAATAGTTTTCTTGTTCAGCCCAGCAGAGTCGTAGAAATATGATGATATCTCAAACCGCATGGCGCAGCGCTCCGCCGCGTGATACACTGAATGCCTTAATAGGGCCCTGTCTCCGGTTTTTGTTAACACCTGAGTGCGGCCTCCATGATCGTACTCCTGAGCTGCGCTGTCCAGGCGGGTGATACAGCACTGAAGATAGTATCAGAAACACGCTAAAATTGCTGCGACGCCCTTGAACCAATATATTTCTGAAAACAAGCTATCTAGTCCACGTGACTGGAAAACAAGCAGAAAATGAGTAGCGATTTTTTTATTTGCCTGTTTCCTCGCAACATAACGTACTGTCGGCCGCAAAAGTTTGCGGGATCTGCAGTGCGTGGCGGAGCGACGGAAAACTGCATTGCTGCGTCACCTACTGTGATGCGGTGGTTGTTGAGGTTATCGGCCGCGGCCTCCGCGATTAGATCCGGCAACGGCACGTTTTTCAAACGCGCCGTCGCTAATCGCTGATGCCGATAGCATCAACACCCGCCGCGTCACGGTAGGTGACGCAGCAATGCAGTTTTTCGTGGCTCCGCCACGCGCTGCACATCCCGCAAACTTTTGTGGCCCACAGTACTTCTGCCGCTGGGACATACTCATAGTAGTGCCCTGTAGGTCCCTTCCTCCTTTATTCTTTAAAGCTGGGCAAATGGCCGTCTGTCAGCGTTAGCATGTCTATACTCGGCGACAACTTTCCTTGACAGCACTGTGGAAGCTACAGAACCGAAGTGCATGCCTGCTACCGCGCCAAGAAATAGTACTTACGCTTACTGATAATTTTCTCGTTTTTCTTGCTGAAATAAATGTTGCTTATTTTTGAGACTGAAACAGTTGCGGGAAGTCGTAGGTAAAATACAGTTATTGTTCACCTCGCAAGAATGCCTTCCTTTTCTTTCCATTTCTGAGACAGCACAACCTTTTCAGCATGCCCGTTTTCCAAAGTAAACATGGCGTCCGTGACGTAGTGGGTCAGTGTGCGGCCGCAAACGCACCGTTTAGTTCTCCAAGAAAAATGTACTCGTAATATGACACTAAAATGTACTCTGAACAATCGAAATGTCTCTCCCGTTCACATTCCCTTCACATTTTTCGTGAATATGTTTTCTAAACGCGTTAACGATGCGAGCGAGCAAAACCGAAATCAGCCGCAAGCTGCCGTACTACTTGCGGAGCAACACGAATGTGCGGAAGCCCGCCTCCGTAGCCTTCGCTCCAATGTCAAGATAAGTTGTCGTCGAGTATAGTAAGAGTGACGACATGTCACTCTTAGCAGAGACGCTAACAGGCGGGATGCGTCAAAAAGAGCCGTTGCCTCGTTTGCGGGAGTATCGGGAAAATATGCTCTCGTGAACGAGGATTCTCGTTGTGGAATAATTCCTGGTTTTGTGAAATACTGCAGCTAAGATGGAATAACAATCGCTTTAATCAAGCATGGAGGATATAGTACATTGCTGAACGAGGCACCTTAACACAAATTGTACAAGAAGGTAAGAGGAATTAGAACTTTTTACTAATTCGCAAGAAGAGAAACGGTAAAGAATTGAAACTTAATCTCATTAGGGGAGGGGCTAGTTTTAGTATTGGGGAAAATATTATCATGTTGATTACCTGAACAGTCAAAGGCATATCAGATTTTAGGCATGTCAGACCACAGGGTGGCTTCACGGTTGGTTATTTACATTATAATCACACACATATCAGCAATATTATATGTGATAATGGTGATATGACTCTAAGGAACTGCATAAAAGATTTCTGCCTAGCGGAGATGCAATCAGCCATGGAGGCATTGCGTTTTCATAGAGTATATGAGCGATATATGAATATGCTGTCAAACATACGTTGAAAAATCAGAGCCATTTTAAATATTTCATAGAAAAGAAAAAAAAAATAATGAAGGCGTCTTAAAGTACGATCTATGTTATGCTACCCGCTGCATTCTTAGAATTATCCGAAGCATTAGATTGGGAATGACGGAGGTTTAAAGCAACGGGGAATGTCACATTTATCACTGTGGTTTACAGAGGACGTTGTTCTGTGCAGTAACGCTCGGGATGGCTGTAGAAAGCTATTTAAGACGTTTACACACAAAATTAAGAGACAGGATGACAAGGTTGCGGGTCATAAAGAGCACATAAGACTAACAGTAGCCGATATTCTGGGTGATTTTAGAAGGAACACATGGATATAAGCAGACCGTGTAAGGCGTATGGCAGCAACGGGTGATTCATACAGTGACGCGATGGTGGTGTGTCGAAACCTAAGTGGTGCGTTGAAATTAAGCATCTTGTTAGCATACGCTGGTTGCAGCGTGGGCAAGATAGGTTTAATAAAGATATTGTTGGGCGATGGCTTTATCTGGAAGTGAAGATACGTAGGCTGACAGCGATGATGAAACATAGGGGTGTACGTTACTTGCGCTAGAAATAACGTTACGATATTTACTATAAAAGTCAACAATAAATTGTTTATCCAATTACTGAGAGCACGTACCACAATTTTCTAGGGGTGTGCGAATATTGAATTTTAGAACCGAATCGGATAAAAATGACGCCAAATTAATGCGAATACTAATCGGATAGTATTCGAACAGTTTTCGAATGTTATAGTAAGGCAACCATTTTCAAAGCAGCCTTAGAATGGTGATGTAACGATTTCCGAAACAGCCCTAGAATTCCACGACATTTTACTTCAAACAAATATTAACAAAAGAACATTACGATTAACTTTAACTGATGAAAAAGTACCACAAATATGTAAACTGAGGCAAGCCCCTACACCAGCAACAAGAGCCTTAGAAATATTTTTAACTGCAGGTTGAAATACAGTAGCGACTGTAATATGTAGGCTAGCACTTTGTCGACAGATTTTAAATAAAACTGATGTATATATTTTAAACAATATTTATCAGTCGACATGATGAATGTCGTAATGAGTGATAGTGGAGTAATGACTGCGTCGCTTCGGCGACACTGGTGTTATATTAAGCAGAAACGCCTTATGATCCTGTAATCAATATAGCGTGGATAGGGCTACATACATTTTGGTAATTCGGTTATTAAATCTAGAAAGGTTACCCCTCTCTGTTCCAACGTTTTGTTCCTTTGATGTTTTATTCACCGGTGCTGATTATTAGGAAAATGTTGAAAAAATATTCGGTATTCCTAATATGCGCTTTTAGATTCGGCGCTCGAATCGAATAGGACGCTGTCCAATTTGTTATTCGAAATTATAGAATATTCGCACATCCCTATAGTTTACGCATGCGGCACAGGCGAATCTTCACCTTCGACTTTCAACGAAAGTTGACGTAGAAATGCGTTGCTATTGCACTTACATTTAAAACAAAATGTCATTTCATGCGCTGAACTCTCAGTTTATCCTAACACCGATGCGTTCTAGCAGTGCAGATTGGACAAGTTTGACTAGATTCGTTGTAAGAAACACAACTCAGGCCGTAGGACCATTGAGGAAGCGCTTCACTTGACCAAGGCAGTTTGAGTGAAAAATGTGAAAAGATTAAATAAGGTCCCAGGGCCATTGATTGCAAGCCTTAAGCAATAGAAAAGGTGCGGTCATATCCATAGGACGGCAAACTCACTCAGACTCACTCAGACATATTGAGCTCTGAGTCTGATTGTGAGTGAGTCAGTCTGAGTAATAATCTCGTGAGTCCGGGTGAGTAATATTTTCGTGACTCTGGGTCCGAGGGAGTCTGAATGGGGAAAATTTTGGTGAGTCCGAGTGAGCCCTGAGGGCAAAATACATTTCATGAGTGAGTCTGAGTGAGCTTCACATTTGTTTGCCGACCTATGGTCATGTCATTGAATGATACTGGTGCGCTGCAATGGCTTGAGTTATGGCTTGAGTTGAGCATCGCACTCGCAGTAGTGACTTCCTTTTGCGTCGCGCTGATTATATTTGCGCCCGCATTTTTATGAATACAGAAACGCCAGAGCTGCGCGGAAAGCGCAGCGCAGTCACAGCGAAAGCTGGAAGAGCGGCATTTCTAGAGCCCTTTCTAAACTGTCTTGGGGCAAGAAGACTACCAACGTACCCACTACGCCAGAAATCATAATTTTTGTGAAGTACGGAAGCACCCACTACGCCATTATCGTTATTCTGCGGAAAGCGAGCTACCATTGTAACGTACTTTTTGTTGATGCGACGGCTGATGACGATGAAGAAATATGGCTAAGCCTTTGTAATGGGTTGAAAGCTTTAAACGACCGCTAGTTACGGAATCCGCATTTTGTGACGACCGGTCGTTATTTCACTCTCCAACCAAGTTATATAACATACGTTAACGTGAGTAAGAGAGAGAGAGAGAGAGGGAAAGAACTTTATTGAGGCCCTGAGGAAATTGATTATGGGGTTCTTATGGGCTTCCTTGGCAACCAATAGAAGTGCACTTGCGAGGAAGCCACTACACTATAAACCATAATTTTTGTGAAGTAGGGAAGCAGCCACTATGCCATTCTGGCGTCATTCTGCGGAGAACCGTGGTACCTGCTAAATACCTGTAAGGCCCACTTTGTTGATGCTGTGGCTGATGACCATGAAGAATTATGGCAGAGTCCTTTCTAGTGGGTTGGAAGCATTCAACAATCCACTCGTTGCGCAATTTGCATTGTGACGCCTAGTTACAGAATTCGCGGTCTGTGACGCCTAGTTATTATTTTACTGTTCTACCACGCTACATTAAATGTTAATGTGGTTCCTTCCAGGCATGAAGCCTCTATAGGGCCTTTTTCAAAGCCGTTTCTAGCACCGGCTTGGCTCTGAGGTAGAAGACTGGGCTCCAACGCAGAGGGCCTAGCTTCGAACCCCGTTCCATCCTGAAATTTTTTATGTTTTTTTTTCATTTCGTTCGATAGCGGTTACGGACACCGGCGGTGGTGGCGTCGGACAACTACGGCGACAAAAACGGCCCTTGTTGTGGTCTCATAACAGCTTTCGCTGAAAATGTGTGCTCAGATGTAGCTGCAAGTCAGTGAACCCTAGGCGGTCAAAAATTGGACGCGACCCTAATACTTAGCTGTCTGGTAGTGGCACCCACACATCGGCTTTCGTGTGCTCGTGTGTATTATTGACGTGAACAGCGCGTGGGATACACAAGGACGAAGAAACGACGAGGACTAGCGCTGTTCACGTCAATATGGAATACCAACTAGGCCGGTCACACACCTTGCGTGTGTATTACTCGGGTTAATTAACAGCGTGTTTTGTCGCGATGCCGAATCGGACTTTAGAGGTTGCACAGAAATGAGCGCGTGGATGAATCGTGTGCGTACAACACTTCTCTCTAACGAGAGGTAGGTGGAATCGCATGCAGCCGCGATATTCAGAAAAACTAAACTGAAGCGCACACATCACTTTCTAGGTACCAATCGCTATGTCATGTGATTTGATATATAAGGATCCAGATAATTAATGCAAATCTCATGTTGTGCCGCCGGCGGAACGACACCATAATGGCCACGTGGTCGATCGCATGAAAGCGGATGTGTCGAAGTGTGTGCTTATGAACGCACCCCTGATTTTGTTGTCAAAATTTGGAGTTTTTTTTTTTTCACTCGCACGTAAGAACAAACGCTCACCGCGCGTGGTATGTTCTATATGCGAATAAAAACGTGCGAGGGCTGCGGACGTTTGGTTCCCAAGCAGAGAAGAGACACCCTGACCGTCTTTCGTGACGCGAAAGGCGCATGGAGATAAGAGCCGGAAGGGCAGAAATAAGGGGCTGGGTGGTAGGAGGTAATGGGCTGCGCGACTCCGGCAGTAAATGCGTTCTCTGAACGAACGGGCCTGGTCGCCCGCAGTCGTACGTGCCGTATTCCGTATCTTTTTGGGTTATCAGCAGATGGTTCATAGCTTCGTAGTTGTCGTGCTCTCAGCAGAAAGTGAGCGGTGAAGCCGTAGACGGCACGAATGTCATTTCGCTCGCTGCAGGGGCGGGGTTTCCTGAAACGGGCCAGCTGCTAGCCATATTAAATGCGAAGCATAGATAGATAGATAGATAGATAGATAGATAGATAGATAGATAGATAGATAGATAGATAGATAGATAGATAGATAGATAGGAACGGTCAAAGCGGTTTCTTTGCGATCGAAAGCAGTTTGACCGTTCTTATCTATCTATCTATCTATCTATCTATCTATCTATCTATCTATCTATCTATCTATCTATCTATCTATCTATCTATCTACTATCTATCTATCTATCTATCTATCTATCTACTATCTATCGAGCCCTAGGACAACCCTCCCCCCGAAAATGTTGCTTCATCAGATAGGTACTTTCCTCTAAAGAGTTGCTTTCCTCAAATACTCAAGGGTTTCAGCAGCAAGACCCCACCGCCCGAAAAAATTCCGCGCTACGGGCCTGCACACGATATAACCATACGTTATACCCATAACTGCACGAAGAGTCGGTTCAACGCGCAACGCTTGACACAAAGCAACACAAAAATTCGGTATAGGCCACTAATGTCTTACTGCTTCGCACGACATCGACTCCCAGAATGAGTGGCATCTGCCGAATTATTTCGATTACATTGCACTTTGTTACTATGACATTCATTGCTTCCTTCGCTCTTGCGACGAAAGTGTCACTTTTTTGCATCAACGCATTTTTTTCTCATCCCGAAAAAAAGCTTTCGTAAAATTTACTCCGGATAATTGACGTACCCGCCAAATTCTCTTGTTTTTTTTTTAGAGCAAAAAGTGCGTTTATTATGTACATCACGCATTAGCATATATACATTTTTACAAGCAAGAACGTTTTTGTTAAGACGCAGGAATCGCAGCTCGAAGCCGAAGGCACCGCGACGGCGAGCGGAGGCCCCAAGAATGCGTCGGTGAAGTGGAGTAACGACGCAGCAGCCAAGTTTCGACGGGCACGTCGACGTTGGACCCGTCCACGGGAGTGAACTGCTCCACAGCGACCCCTGAATGAAACTGCTACTGTGACGGCGCGCTCAGACTTCATGAGCGCTTTACAAGCTGATAACAATTAGTGAAAAATGTAATACAAACGAAAACGAACATATGATTACAAAATCATATGAAGGTTTTGCGGTGTAGTCGTTAACACTGCCTGAACGATAAAGGGTTCTCTTTATTTGGGGGAAAATGAAACCGTACGAATACATCTGACGTTGCCGATAAAATGGACAATCCACTTTGCCTTCACATCACCTTGACTATCACCTATTGCGAAGAATCGGTGATATTCTTCGTTGCTTAGTTGTATAAGCAACCAAATCGTTGGTAGATTATATAGGGAGTATATTTCTTGTGTAAAAGTAATGAAATAAACCGTATTTTGGTGAGATGAACAAACGGCACTCTGTTTGCTTTATCACTCAAGTGAGATGTGTATTCGCTCTTTTGTAAGGCGTAGTATTGATGCACGTGGTACTCATTTAAGAGCTTCATCAGATGCCGACCTCGAAGACGTAGCGACTGTAGACAATGTAGTTTGGAGCCGTTCCACCATGTGCTGTTGGATAACCAGTGAAGGTTTTTAGCACAGGACGCAGAGGCGACAGATAATTTAGAACATGAGAGTCGGGGGCTCGAGGCGGAAACGAAACGAATGAGGCTTTGCGTGGCAGTCACCACAAAGCCGCGCCAGTGCTTCGAACTGTTTTGGCAAAAAAGACCCTATGCAGGCGTCATATTAAGCGAGGAGTCACGTTAACAGACGTAATATTGCGTTTCAGAAGCGTAGAATCGCGCTAGGCGTCACACACTATGAAATACGCAACGATGAGTGTGTTAAAGCTTACCACCAAATGCAAACGGCTCGGTCATCATTCATCATCATCGGCAGCAGCAGTCACAGCAGCAAACAAAGTATACATCAACGTAGGTTTAGACCTCACAGACGCGTAGGGTACGGCGATAAAGTCTGCAGCACATTGTAAAAGACGTTCAAAGACAAGAGTACTTGCGTGAGCGGTTCAAAAGGTCCATTAATGCAAAACATACGTACTTGTTCGATGCGGCTTATTTGCAGCCAGGCTTTCGCCTGCTTCTGTTACGAGAGTGTAACAACTGGGAACTTTTTAACATCAAAACTGTGTGTTCCCTCGAGAAGCAAATTATCGACTGTCTGCAAATCTGTCAAATTCGCACAACATTATTCTAAGGATCTCGATATTGGATTCCAACAAAGAAAATGAAGTAACATGTTTGAGCCAGTTTTAGTATTTAACCTTATTTGCGTATAACTTAATATTTAATCGATATGCAGTCAGTGATGTTCCATGTTTACATAAAAAGAACGAAATCGTTGGCTCAAAATGCATGCAAGATTTGTTTTTTGGTTGTATTCATTTAGAGTAAAAAAGTACTTTTGGGCGTTGGTCTTGGAACGCGGCGTGTCGAGTCGAGACGTCGAACTTCGTAGTGGATTCAACGAAGTCGTCGACTGTACTCATAAGCAGCGCAATGAGATTAAAAAAACCAAAAACAGTGGTTATTCGGAAGGCCAAATTCATCCTATGCGCAATGTATCTTGCTCTTTCTTGGCTACTAGTTCAAAGAACTGGTAAAAACAACATGTTACGCACACGCATGTGGACGGTACGCCTCAAGGGGCTATGGTTAGGCGAAACCACAATTCGTCCGTCCTCTGTGCGCAAACACTAGCGCATACGTGCCACAGAAGTTCGACAAATCCCACTGCTCACGCACCAGTGGTCCACTAAGAACGAAGAAGGGAACACACGAGCGGCAAGCACCAGTTGTAAGATTTCTGAACAGAAGTAACCAACAATTGAGAAAGAATGAAATGACGGTCAGGATCAATACACTCATAAACACCGGGGCCGCACGTTTCAGCTTCGGTATTTAACCATCTGTACCGAGTGCTTGGGCGGTGATCTCTTGCTCTTGTCGTGAGCTCGGTATCGAGGAAGAAAGAACGCACGTGTCTACACATCGAGAACAGATTGACGTTTATTCAACCGCAAGGTGATTTGGCGCCATAGGCCGAGTTGCCGCGTCGGGCAGCGAATGAATGAGCAACACTGCAGTTGCCGACCGCGTTTTGACTTCCTGGAAGGTAGGCGGTTTCTTGGAGTCGCAACGCAGCAGCTCGCTACGCGCTGGAAAACTTGCGCACGGGTTGGTATGAAGCGCCTGTGAAGATTTGAGCCCCAGAAAGTCACGCAACTTTCGGAATAGGGTAAACAGGTGTCGCGACCTGTTTACGCATTCATGGCACCGAAAGCCGCAAACACTAAAGGTCACTTTTTTTAGGAGAAGCTTCATGAAATATGGTTTACTAAGCCCGAACTGATTGTACTATTCGGCAGTGAGGGTAGAAGCACAAGATGATTTCGTGTGCACTGCACCAAAAGAAAAAAAAATACGTACGAAGATTTGGCAGTTTGCAAGAGATGGAACTGGTCGATCGCTATAGCGGTGTACGGGCATGTTCCTCTGATACTCATGGCCACCGTTAACGCTAAACGGCTTGAAAATGCGGGGACAGCTGGAAAGCAAGTTATCAGTTCTAAGCATAATATTTCCGAATATGTCGTTGATACGTTCCTCCTTTCGGAAGCTTTCTTTGATTACCAAGGTAACAGAGCAAAGCTCGTACTCAGTTTGTTCCCAAAATGGTATCGTAATTGCGTCGTCGTATTGCTTTAGGAATATCGGGGCAATTCCCAGTCGGGCTAGAAAGTAAACGTAGTACTTCTTGGGACAGCATTCTGGGCTTGTTCATGATCCATGACATCAGAGAAATTGCGCGACGAAAGCACGGACAGAAGATGACAGGTACAAACAAAGCGTACGAAGCACTGAACTATATCATCAGGCTCAAATAATTAATAAATATGGTTTTAATATTCTGTTGAACTTTAGTGGCATTCTCTTGCTGGAAGCGTCCGTTCAAGAACGGGGCTGTGCGGTCATGGATGATACGTGGGCTATTCTTCATAACGCTCTGAATAATCGTCGACCGTTGGGGAGCGACTAGTAGCGTAGTGAAGGCTCTGCCGCCTACCTTTCTTAACCTTACCGCTAATGAAGGCCTATTTAAATGAACTCGTGTCCTCGACCCGGTCTTTATCGAGCGAAGTCTACAGGAAGCAGGCTTCGGTAGGGAACGTCGCCGTTGAGTCATAGCTCGCACCACCAGCACTGTAAGCGGTATCGCTACCCCAAGGCTGAGTCCGGCGAGCATGTAATAGAGCCTGTCGTAGGAGCCGCGCTTGTCCCTGAAATAACCTGAAAAAAACAAAACAAAGCCACTTGTTAAAGAGAATGCTTCCTGTCAGTTGGAAAGGGAAACGACCAGCGACAGGCATAGGTATCACTATTGTTCTGATAAACGCATACACTTAGAGTGAGAGAGAGAATAAATACGAAGAGCGAAAGATCTCTCAGTCATATCCACACTCAGTGTACCCCCTACAGACGTTTGTAATAACGATAAATGACTGAGACACAATGAATACTTTTTAGCATAGTTCATGGACTCAAGAAGACAGACATAAGAGAAGGGGACACATGAAGAGCTAGCTACCACCATTAGTTGAAGAGGGAGGACCCCTCCCTTTATTGTGCAATGGGGGCGCCAAGGCGGCATATATCGTCACTGAGTCGGACGTGTCGCGTCATTATTTAATGGGCAGGGCTTTGGAAATCCTGGTATCTGACCATAATGGACACCGAGGACTCTTGATGTCTCATTCCTAGAGTGATTCACATCTCACTTTTACTCTCGGAGAACCTGGGACCAAGGGCAAGTGATGGTGGTAAGCACCACGTGAACGCTTCATTTTTATTTTTGCATGCATTGCAAAGCGTGTCTTCCTTCGGACTCGTCCAACGGGGGGGGGGGGGGGGGGGGTTGGGGGGGGGGGGGGGGGGGGGGGGGGGGGGGGGGGGGGGGGGGGCTCTGCCACGAACACGAACATTGGCCCTCGTGATGGCGCACCTGGCGGTGGCCTATGCGAGTGTACTATTGATCGATGCATAAACCAAGAGCACGTTTGCATCCGCTGAGCTCCTTGCCTTGAAGTGCCTCCACGGGCCGGGCGCCGAGCTCAATAGTGAGCTAACATTCCACATTTCTGACACGACGCGCACTGCACTATGATATCGTGGAAGCGAATCGCGTTTCATCACGTGCGCCGACGTGCTTTTTTCTTCTCCCTTGTCATCCTCCCTGTGAGCGTCCCGAAAACTACGATATCATTATGAGAGACACCGTCGACGAGGCTCCGGAAACTAAGACCCTGGGGTTCTTATGTGCACCTACATCTAAGCCACGCGCCTCTACCATATGCCTCCCAAATGCAGTCCACCGCGGCCGGGATTCGATCCCGCCACCTTCAAGTCAGATGTCGAGCACCATAACCACTATACCACCGCGGTCGTTCGTCACGAAAGAGAGATAGAAAAGTGCTTAAAACGTGAAAGTCCGTGTGACTGTGCCTCGTACTTGTGGATGCGACCAAGGAAAATTGCGGCACCTGATTCGTGAGGCAATAAATCCGATAACTGAAGTCAATCGATGATTTCTTCGAAAAATCGTTCATGACATCTTTATTACTTTATTCTAATAGTAGATCACCACAACCTCCTTTATGAACAACATGGCCTGCTTTTCGCTTCATCTTTAAAATTTGAAGCACGTTATCAGCTGCCACATGTTTGTCCTGAATTTATTCTTTACGTTCGTCGTGTCAACGCTGTCGATGTCGGTTTTCCTTAACGCGGTCGCATTCTCGCCGTTCCTGGTAGATATAAATTGTCAATCACCTGTGCGCGTACCCGCATACCGCGGCTCGTGGTATCGATATGTGCCACACGTGTCTGGAGGAAAGGGTTTGACGACTTACGCGACGGACTTTTAAGTTATTCACGTAATGACCGGTAGTCATATCGTTAAACTCTCTTACCTCCTGTAGAATTTTGGTCTCAAACCATGTTAAGGAGGCGATCACGAGTGCACCTAGACGTAGCGGCTAAATAGTATAGATAGATAGATCGCTAAGATAGATAGATAGATAGCTGATAGATAGAAGAGTGAGATAGATAGATATACTAATAGATAGTAGATAGATAGATATAGATAGATAGAATAGATATATAGATAGTAGATAGATAATAGATAGATGAAGCGCTCAAAGTGCCCAAAGGTCGCTAGAATAAGCGCTTCGATTTAAAAAGCAAGCTAAACGCCCATCCTAATAAAATGGCTTCACTTCTAAACACAAATCCAGTGCTCGGAAGACATTGTGTCCATAGAAATATCGGCCGTCTTATATCAAAATTGACGGCCCTAGGACCTTTTTATTATTTTATTCATTCCTTGCTGTTGCCCCGAGGCGTGCGTGCGTCCTGGGAGAGCGTGCACCGGCAGCTGCTGGTTTCTTTCATCGGGCCCCAGCTGTGCGGTTAGTCTGTCCTGTCAAGTTCTTTCCTTCTATTCCTGCTCTTTTCCGCTCATACAATTTACAATGTGGGCGGTTTCCCCAACTTGGGAAATTGGGAAACGAGAATTTTTGCTCGCGGATGCACGAAATCGCGGGTCTTAACCGCATACAGCTTCTGCGTAAAATTCAAATAAAATAGGATGATAATTCAACGATACGGTAGACAGACACTATCTAAAAAAGGCAGCTACTTCGCGGGCGATATATCTTGGATTCTGAATTTGTCATGACTGCGTTCAGCCTTATACATGCTTAGTGCATACACACTGTCACGAAGTGTCACGGACTGTCCATTTGTGTAGCCTTGCATGTTGAGGGTTTCGAAACCTTCATGGCATCGCTCGATCTGGACGATTTGCTTCTCAACAGTACGGACAAATAGCTTCTTGCTCAGAAAACCTTGCTAAATATGAGCCTGCAAGACTTATGTATGTACTGCCACAATGACTCTATACTGATCGAATCTTAGCACGTGTAGTGTGAAGTTCAAAGAGTATACTCTATGACACGCCTTTGTGAACGAAAGGCACTGATAATTTTTGCACATCGACTGAATCACGTCGATCTGCCGACGCAATGAGACAGCAAAATCAAGTAAGAAAAATGCCTCATTAAATAAAAGATTTCGATGGGAGAACTTAAACTCGGGACCATGATGCAGATGTCTTAACGTCATTAGTGGAAGAAGCTAGCATCAAACAACATTTTTTTTCCCATTTAGGAGCGTTCGCGTTTACTTACCAGAATTGCTGGGCCCAGAGAGGCACATGGGCACGGCAGCGAGTCCCTCCCACTCCACAGCACAAGCTAACCGTTCCACTCCGACGTGGGTCGCGACTAGCAATGGCCATACAATGACGTAGCCTTGGGCCACTCCTCTAGGCTAGAAGTGCCGCTACTATTTCGAAAGCAGAGACGCGTAATGAAGAGGAAACAGACAGCCGTCGCATAAAGGCACGCCGTGGCGATAGAAAGAGCGGCTGAAAGAAATTTTGTCCGCACCAAGGCACCAGGACACGTCCCCACAGCCTGCCCATTGCGGCGAACATAATCGCGTTTTTGCGCGACCGAGATCTGCTCCCTTGTCTGTCGCGTAATCTACTATGGTGGTCATGAACAGCATTGCTGTAGTCCGAGACGACTTGCATCAGCACCAAAACAAAGAAGGGGAACCATATAACAACGGGGAACACACTGGAAGGGCTGTTTGGTGGCGTCGGCAGTTCCGTACTTTGAAGTGCGACAAAGCGTTCCTCTTCATTCGATAACTGCGTCGCTTTTTTAACGGCGAGGGGGACCTCCACGTCAGCTTGCTGGGAACTCATAGGCCCTGTATTTTTGTCGCTACTTCTGAATATACGCCAATGGCGAGGTGTCTTGATAAGCATGACTATTGGCAAGATGTGGATCATCAAACCAGCCGTTAGTAGAAGGCTGCCTTGCAGACCGTATTCCTTCACGAGAAGCGATATCCAGGGACGCCTGCGACACCAGCTGCGACCGTGCCGATATCCTTGATGGCGGTAGCAGTGGCCTTGTATTTGTCGAAGTAAAGGAGCAAGTACATGGCGATGCCTAGCAAGGTGATTCCGATTCCGGCTCCTGCAGAAAAAGAAAAAGAAATCGGTAAATCACTCAGAAATTCCAGCTAAAACTTTTCCTAAGGTTTCTGTAGCAGTAATTGATAAAATCAAAACAAAAAAAAACACCGAAAAGCTTGTCGAACGATGCTGTAATTCGTTTGTGGCTGAACACGGTATGTAATATTTGATTGTAAACTTTAAGGCGAAAGCCTTAGATCCTCATCAAACGCGAAAATTGACCATAGGCGTAAAGCGGCGTCGGTGACGAGTGAATAAAAATTACGAATGGGTACAGGAGTAAGCTATCATACTGAATGTTTCGTGAGCGTATAATCAGGTATCAAAACAGTGAGACAAGCTTAGATACGGCAAATAACTGAAATGATTTACCCTCAATTTCGTCGCGAAAAAACGCTACTTTCTTCCTCGCAGGAACTTTAATACAGCACCAGTCTTTCTGGTTTTGGTTCTGCCAAGACGGAACACTACACTAAGCTATTCTCACCGCAATAATTCGTACCTTGTACCACTCCAAAAGTAACAGAAAGCCACACGATATTGGGAGCGAAGCTTGCTCCCGCGAGGCCTGCAGAAGCCACGATCCCACCAGCGAGGGTTATGTGGTAGATGGAGAATTTCTTTTGCACCATGCTGACGAGGAGGCCTGGGAGAACAACCAGTACATATGTAGTGATGCCACAGTGGCTGAAAACTGGCGGGTAGTACTAGACACGCTTTTAGATAGTTTTCTATATAGGATGTAAAGAGACTCGTATTGTAAAGAAACATAAAATAACTCAGGGCAACACTGGAGGGAGCTTGAAAATGCGAAATACTACAACCTTTTTCTTCCTTAAAGAAACTGCCCTTAAAAGGCTCATACCCTGGCGAGATTTTAATTTTTTTTTACATGATGCATGTTTTAAGGTTTAACTTAGCTTTATATTGAAACAATCTTACGGAGCAAACATTCACATCGATCATTACCGCAGCACGTAACTATGTCACGCAACCACGTAACTAACCAGATGCAAGAGCAACTGCAAAGCTCTTTCAGTAACTAACTGCTTCGTCGTGCGCGCGCAGTGAATGATAACACCACGGCGCTTTGTCATGTGCCCGAAGCGAGCGAGCGCTTCACGTATGGCGTCGACGCTACTCGCCTGCGGGCAGAGCCTCTTCTCTAGCGCACAAGCTCTGGGAGTGCGGGTCGAGATACCCCAAGTTAAGCAAGGAAGATTAGGACTTGCCTTCTGCGTAGCGCCGCTCTAGAAAATCAAATCCTGGCTGTTCGCAGGCCGGTGCCGAAGAGTTGGCGTCGTCACCTCAGATAAAGTTCACTCCTCACTCACTCACGTCACTCACTCACTCACTCCTCACTCCTCACTCACTCACTCACTCCCTCCACCACTCACTCACTCACTCACTCACTCACTCACTCACTCCCTCACTCACTCACTCACTCACTCACCACTCACTCACTCACTCACTCACTCACTCACTCACCTCCTCACTTGACGAGTCCCGCCTTCTTTTCTTTTCTCTTACGTTTTGCGGCTCTTCTTCGTCAGGCATCGCTCATTTTGGTATTGAACAAAAAATCCCGAGTCCAGAACGTACGTACCCATGGACAGCGACTTCTTAGTGCCTGCTACGTAGGACATTTCCTGCGTGTGAATATGACTCTTACCCAAAGGTCGTATTTTCTCGCATATAACCCGCGTCCTGAAGAAAAGAAGCGCACGGAAAATAAAAAAAAGCCCCCTGCTTAATCTTATTGCCGCAGTTCGCTTTGTTGCATTGCTGCACAGCATTTTCGCGAAGCCATATTTCAGTTTTTCGTTTTCATTGTAGCTCGAATTTTTAAATATTTTGTGCTGGTTATACGCGATAAAATACGTTGCTGTTTTGTCTGGTTTTGTCACATCCCAATAACCTCACACACAACTCACACAGTCAGGTCCCTAACCTAATCATCGAGTATTGGAAGGATGCGCTGGTTAGCAGCTACCTGCGGCTGGTGAGGCAGGGACGGTAGGCAGTGAAAGTTTTGAAACTAAAAAAAAAACGGCGCAGGGGACGGAGCACAAGAAGAAGTAGAAAGAAAAATGAAACTCCCTTCGCTTTTTTTTCGATTCTCTTAAGCTTGTGTGCTCCTGGTCCCTTATGAGTCACACAGCAATCAATGAACCAATTATTTGTTATTGTGTAATATACACATAATGGCTGGTTGTTATTACACAGGTAGGACCCCAGAGCCCATTGCAGGGCAGTTGCAGGGGTCCGTTTTTTAACAGTAGTAGTTACTGTTGATCTACAGATCAAATATTACGTACATGCAAGTGCACGAAATACAATAAATACTATAATAATCGGAATAATGTTTATGCATTCAAGTATTACGGTTGTAGTTCTGCAGGCGATAGCGAACACATTGTACAAATGAAATGATGCGGATTCTGCGATGGTACAAGTTAGTGTTCCAAAGTTTCGATTCAATATAGAAAATGAATGTGATCCGTAGTTAGTCCTTATGCGGAGTATACATAATGGTGTAAAGTAGAACGTTAGGGATATGTGGGCGTTTGATATGTTAATGCCTATTGACGGGCATTGAACAGCGTTATGCAAAAGTTGTAGACAAGTAGGAAAACACGAATAATTGACACAAACTATGATGGGCTCTGTGTTTTAGCAGTTTCCTATTTTGCAGCGACAATCACAGCTGCGTGATCTGCGCGCTTTCTTTGTTGGCTAGAAATACCCAAAAACAACGCGGAGCCCTACCAGGCTCACGAAAAGTAACTTTTCCCGTCCTGTCTCTTCTTCCATTCTCGCCGTGTGCCTGCAGCGAGCACGCTGTCAAGATGTTATTGTTTTTTTTTTTTAGCATGTAGCTTTGACATGCCACATAGACTTATCTTTGGCAAGAAGCAGAAATATTTCTATCTTTACGGTCGACCGGAAGTGGTACAGGACCTTCCATGTGATAGACATGAAGACGCTTTTGATTGTGCTTTATACATACGACGTTTCATTATTGTTCTCTTGTGAATACTCAACAAACATACCATGTTTAGGTTTAATGAAGACCACAGACAATCAAACCAAGGAGGGTATAGAGGACATTATTTGTATTCTTTTAAGTGTATGTAGTAATTAGGATAGTAAATGTGAAGAAGTTAAGGGGACGAACAGACAACTTGTCGACGGCAGGGATCGAACTTGCAACCTTCGGGCAGGTTCGGTCTAACGTAGCTCTGCAACGCAGAGCTACGGTGGGTGTTGTTTTTTTTTCAAATCCTCAATGAAACACGGCTTGAACAACGTATGCGGCCGTCGATTCGCTATCATCACCGTTTTGTGATGCTACAAAACTGGGAGAAAATGTCTACGAATTAACCGTAACTTTAGAGTGTTTTAAGAATCACGTGGGTAGCCGTGTAATGCAACAGACGATGTCCACTGATAGCCTTTATTTTATTTGCCAGATACTCGATCTCGATATCTATCAGCTGATAAAGAGCATTTGATTAAGCATTTTTTATTATGATCTAAATTTCCTCCTGCACTTACATGATAACATGGTGACATAGAATTGCCTTACACGAGTATGGCTCATACTAATTTGAAAAGATTAACATTGAGAAACGGAGTTCATGTTTGGCGGGAATGTGGCCTGCAGTATGTTCACACAGTGGTTTCGCAGTGCTCCGCCACGCCCCAAGATGCTTGCATCCACTCAACAACAGTTATGAGGAGGGTTCTGGAATAACTGGCCGGTAAAATTGATGTAGACCTTGTCTTCTTTATGTAAGGGCAATACCTGCAGTCCACTCTATAGGAACACCACATATTTCAGGGAGTGATAGGATAACTTGTAATGTAGTGTAAGCTTCAAGTGCACTAAGGACCAAAGATTACATTGCAAATAACGGCGCGAAAACCGAGACGAAGCACAGAGAAATGTGTGATAGCAACAAGCTCCGCAAGCACACACCGAAAGATTGCAAAACAATTCTTACCCATGCATCCGCCAGAGATGACGAGTGCTGTCCTGAGGCCACGCGGCTTGCTCACGACTAAGTTCATGCTTTTGCATGAAGAGCAAGTAGAGGAACCCATACGCTGGAAGAGGCTATGCACGATAGGGAAAGTGATGCAGGCAGCTGCTACAGGTACACCCCAGCACCTGTCCAGGTCCACAAAGGGCCG
This sequence comes from Rhipicephalus sanguineus, assembly GCF_013339695.2. Lineage (NCBI taxonomy): Eukaryota > Metazoa > Arthropoda > Arachnida > Ixodida > Ixodidae > Rhipicephalus > Rhipicephalus sanguineus. The sequence continues at coordinate 72,288 of NW_023615640.1, forward strand.
CTGTCTATCCGCGGTACTCCGCATATGGAGCTATGTTTGTGACGTGTTATCCCAACAAGGATTTGGCTGGAGAAATTGGACACACGACAATATTTACGGTGGCAGCTCCAGACAATGATGGTACAACGCATTTGACTAACGGCAGTCAAGCACAAACGTTGACAGACCACGCGAGTGCGTGCCAAACGATGCCAAACTTACCCACCTGTCCGCGCCACCTAGCGGTACTACACCTACTGTCGACCGCAGCATTGAGCCGGAAACGAGTCGTTTGTTAGTCACTGGTACAACAATTGTCTACTTCGCGCCTACATTGTAAGTTCGTTGCTATCCACGTAAAGCGCTTGTCTGCGGTTTGAGCGTCAACACTTTTACTTTTATAGTAGAATCAAAGCTATGACGGCGTGCTTCGAACGATGGGCCGTTGGGTAGACGGCGCTTTGCGAGAAAGATTGCGACTGATAGCAGTCACGCTGATAGACTACTCTCGAGACGCGGGACGTATGCACGGCTGCTGAAGAGCACGCCGCGTTAAATAAGTTGAAGGTGGAAATATTTGAGCCCACTGAGAAAATAGACCTACCATCTATTAAGGGAGGGATGTGTCTTGGGCGTAGGGCTGCTGTCGATCGCCGCTGACGTAGCGGAAATGTCGCGAAGAGGCTCTTGGCCACGCGCTTACGTGGTCCGTAAACTTTTGTGGTTAACTGTACGTAAGTAAGCTGGCTGTAAAGTTCAAAAATAGTCTCTAAGTTGTCATTGATAATAAAATCACTATATATTATCGTCTCTGCTGTCCAGCTCATGTTGGCGTTGTTCACTTTCAGAAACAGAAGCAGTATGCTTGAAAGAATTCTTTTATGTTTTGTGCGCTGTAACGCTGTAAAGGCTTTCACGTAAGCTGTGGAATGGGAGAAGAGCCAATTAGCAGCGATTGCAAGGTGCACTTCATACCAGTCGACGTGGTGCTAATAAAGCTTCAGAGTTGTATCTCCGCACTTCAATCGAACCTCACCGACATTTTGCTGAGCTACACACCGAGGACTCCGTATAAAAAAGAAAAAACACAAACTAATACTTTGTTATTGCTGGTTCAGTTGAAAAGTGTTCGTCGCGCTTTTTTTTTATTCGCGACGAATTGAGGCTGAGAGAATAAAATTAAATTTTCTTAGTCTTGCGAGAATTCCTTTCGGATGATATTGTTCTGCTGGCCTAGTCGATCATATATGATGGATACTGAATAAGATATAAGAAAGACCATGATACTTGTTCGACTACCACGCAGAGATAAAAAAAAAAGATTGCTGAACCAGGCGAATACAGTAAACAGGTAACTTTCGTCTGTGTGTGGTCCGTCTCGTCAAAATGCCCGCTTCGCCTTATCGTTATGTCCAGGTCAAAGATATGACTAATTAGGTAATCCTCGATGTCAGGGAAAGCAAAAGAATTACGGGCGATGGCTTGAACTTTCTAAGAATGCTAAGGCCAAAGGCTTCTGGACCCTATCAATGTGAAACGAATGTCTGAGCCAACGGGGCAAGGTATATGGGCGCCGTGTAATGAGTTTTCGAATGGGGCAGCAGCGCAAGAAGCTTTGCGAGAAGCAGCAGCCAAAGCCCAGAAGAAAAGGAAAGGCGGCTCGGGCGCTTCCCCCGTAGACCATGCATGCTTGGTAGTTCTAGAGTGCCTCAATGTCCTCTAGAGCGAGGAGGACATAGAGGCATCTAGGTAGTGCTATTGCCGAAGGACCGCTGTCAAGCAGGCGTCTCACCCTTCACGGCTCTACCATAGAGATTCCTAAAATTAACTAGAGGGGACTCTGGCGCTGCGATCGTTCAGCTACCATGGGGATGATGGGTAGTGCACAAATTTGCTAGTCTTCTACTTGCTTCTTCAAACGTATTGTGGCTTTGTTTATTGCTGTGTTTTGGCGTTCGTTTAGGATAAAAGAATAGACCGTTGTGAACTTCATGACCAGGTTTGATTTGGTGAGCCTAAAAAAGTTAAACTGGTGAAGTGGAACGGCTGACTTTTGCTGAACTTCGTTTTTCGAAAAAGCGGATGCAGCCGACGCGGAGCCAAACGGAGCCGAAAGAATGAAGTTTAGACAAATTTGTGTACTACCCATCATTCCCATGCTGGCTGAAGCGTCATGCGTTGCAGCTCCCATAGACACTAGTGCCAGAGTTCCCTCTAGTAAGTATTGTAGGAAACTCTATGGGCTCTACCGCATTGCTGCTCACGGAACGGCGCAAAGTGGACGTGCTGGTCGCGCACTCACGTGCTGTTTTAATTTTTTAACGCGATAGCGTTAGAGAGCTCGTGTCGCAGAAATTCCGGTGTCGGTGTCGGCGCCGTTGGTTGTGAGCGAAAAATCATCCGTGAGCGAAAAATCGAGAAAGTAGCAAATAAAATAAAGAATGAAATCTTGGGTCCCGTTGAGGATCGAACCCGGGCCGTTCGGGTGGCAAGCAGGTGTCCTACCACAAAGCCACGATGTTACTTGCAGCTGCTTCAGAAAAAAACACTACATAAATGTCATGTAGTGAAGGAGTCTCTAACGCATTTTGTTCGGCAGGTGTCACGACAAAAACGAGCCCACTCGGCGATTTGTAGGTGCATTGGCGAGACCATCAAACTACGTCGAAAAAGGCCGGGATAGTGCAGCCATCGCCGCTAAAAACACACACGAACTTTCAAACAGCTCTAAAAATGGACAACTATGTTCATCTAGCGGAAAACATATCAAGCCAACGCTGGCTTTCTAGAGGAGGCGTTGATCAAGCAAACAGCAAACGCTAGATAATGTGCTTCCATCTGTGAGGCATTGTAAGAAATATGTCTCGACTCTTTATGGCCTCCGAGATGGCAAGCGCGCGGCGGGCATCTTGGAGGGCATGCGATTCTTGTTTTAGATCGAAAACCTCTACCATTTGCGCGCGCGCGCACATGTGTATCTGTGTGCGTGTGTGTATAACAATACAGATTAATAAGTATGCACTTAGTGGTTGACGTGCGCACTAGGGGCCGGATTTCGCTATCTCGTTCAACTCTTAAAGGCGAAGCTTAAGGGTCCTTCAATTTTTTTTTTGTCACTCACGCGAACGCAGTAAAGACGAAGTTGCATGGTTTATTCTGTGTACTTAAAGGAAAATATTATTGGTATTAGGGTTTGTTTCGGGACGCGCTATCTCAAAGCGAGCCCATTTTGACATATCTAACAACAGACATTCAGAGTGAGTGCCATGTTCACACGCCACCGGATTTCGAAAGAGCTTCACCGCCTTTGGTAGGGCTCATCTAAAAGGTCATAGGTATACCGCCACTATCATTGTGAGCACTCGTTTATTTGCCATAGCACATTCGATTTGTATTGCACACTACATATACGAGAGTCAGGGTGTTAGAAACTCTAAAAGAATGAAACTAATGATATTACCTTTAGGTATTATGTGTGGTTTTTTTTTACAGAGTCCTATGCACTCCTGGCACTTGTTACCAAGACGGATGGTACCTTTAGGTGTCTTGAGGTTTACGCTTTTATTTTCACGACACGGCGCCAATATGAATGAAGGAAACAAAAGTAACTAGTTAAGTTCGGTAATATTCACGCGGAAAGATATGCCGTCCCAAATATCGCGCAGCGAGATGTAAAAAAAAAAAAATAGAGAGCGAAAAAGAGAGAGCAACGACGTTAGGCGAAGCAAACCTGCTCCACTATTATTCCGACAGGGCTGGAGTAACGAATACTAGTATTTTCCTTGAGACATTCAAATAATTGCCATGATATATTGTATTTGTCGACAAGTACCACCTAACATCATCATCGAAATGTCAATGAGATCATATGTAGGCAGGTTCATAGACACTTCATTTCAAACACGTAGTTTCAACGCTATTTTCAACAACGTAGTTATTGGGTGCTCATATATATATATATATATATATATATATATATTATATAGATATATATATATATATATATATATATATATATATATATTATATATATATGCTCTATATATTGTTATATATCAATTGCTCTTGTTTGACATATTTTAACTATTCCAATAATGAATCAAATGCTGCAATTCTAATGTGTTCGTTATTGACGGTGCATAAATTCATCTAACAACAGTTTACTCCTTAATCTCGCACCTATCATGAATGTGATGCCGGTAATACCTGAATAACCGGGCCATTCAAAGATGCCTTTGCTAGCGTATCTGCCATCATTCAAAATTAGCCCTTTATGTCCCGGAACCCAAACCAACTGGACCAAATTTATATGCGGTGGGACTAATAATTTGAAAACCCTCAGAACGTTCGATTCCTCATTTGCAGTTAGGGAGGAACATACTGACCGAGAATCCGTCAAAATTACTGCAGACTTTATTGATGCTGTTAATTTACGGAGAGCTCGAATGATCGCTAAAAATTCTGCTACAAATACGGGCACAAAATCTGGAAGGCGAAGAGAAAATGACGAATCAGAGCAGGGGAGAAAATCCCAATTCCACATTTTTCTTCACTCTGTGAAGCATCAGTCGCTATGACTGTCTTTATCGGCATATGTACCAGGTAATCACTTAATATAGCGTTTAAAAAGCGGGACGATATTAGTTTTGCATTTTTTCGAAAAATGTCGTCAAATTGTATTTTAATAGAGTTGTTGCTATTACTGATTAAAGGCATGTCCTTAATTTGAACGTTTAAAAAGTCAAGAAGGCTCTGTGTAACCAGAATTTGAGGCGTATGAAATCTCGGCCATTATACTCCAAAAACAATTCAGGACTGGCAATAAACTGTTGCTGAACGTTTTACGGGGGATTCATACAGCCTTAGAAATGACTGAGCTGCTAACAACTTAAAACAGGTAGTTAATGAGGGGAGCTTAGCTTCCAGATGCAAGACCTTAATTGCTATAAATTTAGGAAGACCTAAACGTAATCTCAAGGCTTGTCTTTCAAGGATTACAAGAGGATGAAGCTGATAAGCAGGAGCCCCAGCTATAATATGCACCCGAATTCAAGAACTGGGCGAACATACATGCAATATATTGATAAAAGCGTTTTTCTTCGCATACCTAACCGACTGTTGCTGATCTTCCTTAAAACCCAACCGCCCGAACGCTCTTTGCTGCGATGTATTCAATGTGAACCTTCCACGATATAGAGCGGTCGTATATCACGCCCAGATATTTTACTTTCTCAACTTGTGGAATATTCTCGACATGATAAGATAGCGACATGTAAATAGGGTCTTTCAATGGAAATTTTATTACAGAGCATTTGCTGACATTTAAATACAGATGTAGACCATCAAGCCAACGTTCTACGGATGATGATTGCAATATTTGGAATAGCTTGTGAATATCATCTGCTGATGAAAAAAATGCAATGTCATCAGCATACACATATGTGTGCACGTCCTCTTGGCGTGGAATAGAACTCATGAGAATATTAAATAATACCGGGGAAAGGACTGCCTCTTGCGGTACACCTCTTGATTGCACATACGTAGATGGCGATATGCCGCTTTGAAGCAATAAAATTGTTCTATTGCGAAAATTCCGCAATCCATGCCTGAATATATTTTGGAACATTCTGGTTGTGAAGCGGATTCATTAAAACGATGTGCTCAACACTATCATATGCTTTTGCGATGTCCAGAGTGACTAACGCCGCATATTTTTTTCACCGCCTAGCTAATTGATACGGCTTTCGAGATCTATATGCGCCTGCCATATAGAGCATCCTGATCTAAGCCAATTTGGGATGGATTTAAGATTTCTTCTCTCATTAATGAAATTTATTATACGAATATTTAAAACTCTCTCGATTAATTTTACGAAATTTGAAGTAGCGCAATAGGCCCTAATGTTGTCCAATACATACCCCTTATCCGGAACTTTAAGTAATGTATTACCTTAGCTAGTTTCCAATCTCATGGGAGCCATGCCATTTTTAACTGAGTATTGATTATGTCTAATAAATAGTCTGGTGATTCCTTATTCATCATTTTCAGCATGCCGATGTGACTCCGTCAGGGGCCCGGACCGCTTATGGAAGGCTAGCTAAAACCTGTGATAATCAGCCACCGAAATTCTGTGAAGTCGTCATTACCTAATGCAAGCAAAGGACGTGGGTGATAGTTGCGAAGAAAAGCGCTGCTCCAACCACCCTACCTATTGCTTCCAACGCATCTTTTATTCTTCTGGAGTCAAAACGACAGATTCGGCATTCATGGATCGCGGAGTCAGTTTCTTTTTACGTAGAAATCTATATAATGCCCGTTTATTGTTTGATTTCGACAGAGAATCAAATGTCCGAATGTCGTAATCTTCTTTCGACTTCGAAACTGTTCGTTTAAAGCACCAGCGCAGAACTGGTAATCCTTCCAATTTTGAGGGCATTGATTGTACAACAGCCTTTTCCAGGCTGCCTTTCTGCGCCCATAATTCCTTGAACAATCATCATTCCACCAAGGGGAATTAGATTTCTGCTTAACTGAGGAGACCACAAATTCAGATTTCTCGCGAGCACTCTTTAAAACAGAACATATGCTCAAAAGCCTTCGACTTAGTGCTTGTATCTGATAGCGAAGCCAATGAAGAACACAATGAATCTTTAATTTAGGGTAATTTACATACGTACGTGCATTAAAAACTGATGGGGCTACTGACATACTATTTCGAAAGTAATCGGCAAGTGGTCGCTATTGTAGCGCAATCCACCACTGACCAAGCCGAAATATTAAGGCTGGAACTTGCAAAAGTCAAATCCAACGATGAAGAAGTGCGACCTCTCACATACCAATCCTACAAGCGGCTGCCGCACGCATCAGTTTTTACACCCCATGCAACATGATGGGCGTTGAATTCCCCTGCTAATAAAAAATTGGCCGTGTATCTGCGGTCTTCGCTGCAAATGTCGTCTAAAGACGATAGAAGAGGCGCTGCGTGAGATATGAACGCCATCTGGCAATACGTCGGGAAACGTGAATGCTGTGTTGCGGGCTCGTAGTCCCGGCGCAGCAGCAGGCGAAGACACGGCGGTGACCAACGCGACCGTGCGGGGACGCCAGCCAGCCCGACACGCGGTTTGGCGCGAAGCGCCGAAGCAGAAGAACGTCCGCACTCAACGAGTACTCTCCACACACTCTTTTATATCACGTCGCCTAGGTAAAGTAGGAATGCCAGAGCGGCGCCCCATGGCACTCGTACAGTGCAATACTGAACCGAAACACAACATGAGCTCGTGCAGAGGGCACGGAGGAAGGCCAAGTTTCGGCGCAGTCGCATTTTCAGCGCAGCTTAAGAAACTAGGGTCTCTAGAATTACGTATCTATGTATTGTTAACATAGATACGATGGACACGATGGTGCCGCCTTCCATGTACCCACCTACTGAGTACGCTCAAGAAGCTATTGCCCGCGCCGACCATGCACGTCAAGTTGCGCGCGTTCGGTTAACGGAATCGCAAGCGGGCCAACAATCTCGCTACGATCGCCGTCACAGAAACGCCCACTTTCTTCCTGGATCTCTTGTCCTCCTTTGGTCTGCAGCACGACGTGTTGGGCTTTCTGAAACGCTCCTCTTCCCGTACACCGGACCATACCGTGTATGCCGCCAAGTAACCGATGTGACGTATGAAATCGAGCCATTGTCTTCGTCCTCGTCGACTCAGCCCCGCACCGACATTGTTCATGTTGTCCGTCTGTAGCCCTATCACATACCGGAACCCACTGACGCGTGTGTATAGTGGCCATCATCGCGACCGTGTTTGCCCGGGCGCACCGAGTCGGTGCTTTCACCACCGGCGGGTAATGTTATGTGCCGCTTACCTAGAGGACGAAGAGGAAGAGGACGTGTTCGTTGCTGCTTTCGCCATCTTGGTTGTCACCCCTACCTCTGTGGTTTGTGTAAATACTGTAAATACAGCCTTCTTCTGTCGTCTCCCCGTAACCGTATTTTCTATTAAAGGAACACACCACCTAATACTTACCTAGTGATGTTGCGCCTCAGATATGCGTAATGTTTGCTTTTTGATCAACAATGTACACAAGTATGAACCTAGACAGCCGTTCACGATGGCTGGCCCTTGGGCAAGTGGTTCAACTTTGGTCGAGTGGCTGAATCGAGGGACGTGCCGACAAAGAGAAAGACAGACAGAAAGACAGACAGATCAAAATTTCTGCGTTTAAGTTCCCCAAGAAAGACTATCGTCTTTAATATTTCTTCCACAAGTCGCAATTATAGTATCCAATGGCCGAGTGTCATGTACGCCTGAAGTAGAGTACGCATTTGCTATCGAAAACGTCTGACCAGTCGGAAGAGTTATGTTTATAACTAACATTTCACATTCTAGGAAGATTAGCTTTAACGTCAGTTTTGCTTTATGGCAAATTCTGTTTGATAGCACTGTGATTACTCCACCACCTCTCGAAAGGCGGTCTAATCTAAACGAACGATAATTCCTAAAGTAAAAATTGATATCTGGAGCAAGCCAAGATTCTTGTAATAAAATTAAATCAGGATTTAACTGTGAAAAAAGACAATGTAAATGAGTAATAGCAGCAAATATAGAGCGGCAATTCCACTGTAAAACTCTCAGGGACGCTATTTTTGTGAGAGAATTGTTGCGGATACAACTTTCTCCAAAATGCTCTCCTTTAGAACTTTACTGGGTGGTGACTTCTTTAGTTTAGACTGAGGGGAAGTAGAAGCAGAACAGTTCAGTGGGGACCGGCTGCGTTACTGAGCCCGGGAATCAAACTCGACATCTGTGGACACGTTTAGGTCTAGCACATGTTCTTGACCATCAGCCAACATATGCTCTGCCGAGTCACGGATGTTATCAGCACTGTTTACCTTATCATTACATTCTGTATTCGCTTCACTGGCAGTTGGCAGGTTGTTGGACTCGGGAGTACCCGTCGAAGTTTGGATTACCAGCTTAGCATTTGATTGCTGACAACTTGAGCAATGCATTCGGAAATGCTAACCACTAATTGGTCCATTACTCTAGTCATAGCCTTTCCTACTGCTACCTCAACTGCCTGCGCGATAGTCGTCTCCGAAAACGTTTGACGTGCTGTAACGCCAGCATAACCATGCGCTATCTCCTTGACAATTGCCATGGCTTCCCTGCTAGAGCATCTCCTTTTGTCAACAATCTCCAGCACCTGCATTTCTTGCTGTCGAATTGGGCACTCTGTATAGTCAGCAGCATGTTGTTCACCACAGAGGCAACACATGTCGTCATGAGCCGTGCATTCTCGTTCTGAGTGGCCGTCACCACATCTGCGACAGCGCACATCTGACTTACATCCACCAGCGCTATGCCCAAATCTCCAGCAGTTCCGGCATTGCAGTGGGCGCGACGCTAGCTGATCTACTCTAAAAACTAAAGGCCACGCTTTAATTTCAGACGGACATGATGTGCCAGAAGATGTCGCAATCACTGACTCCGTGGGGACTCTCTTATTGTCTACAACTCGATTGCAGCGGTAGACAGCCACCGCACCTGCCACAGAAAGCTCCTCTAGAGTCTCCGCAGGGCTGAGTTGCGCGTCTACGCCACGTACGATGCCTTTAGTGCAAGCCAGATGTGGTGGAATATAGGCACTCACCGGGATCGATGCAAAGGATGAACACTTTAGGAGATCCTTTACACATGCCTGGTCTGGCGATCTGCATACGATTCCACCGCCACCAAACTCACTCTTAGAAGAAAGGGCATCGGGGCACTCCCTTTGTGAGAGTTTTGGGCTTGTCCCGCTGGGCACATCCCTTTTCCGGGGTGAAACAACTCCCTCTAGACAGGGAGTGATTCACGCCTCCTCATGGAGTACAGCACTCCGTCTGCGATAGAGTGAAAGCACTCCTCCGAGGGAGTAAAGCTATCACGTTGAAACAGCTTTGAAATAAAATTAATCGAGCACAGAAAATGGCACATTCATACGCGCACACATTCACGCAACCAAAACACGTAGAGCGCTCGCAACCGAAACGCATATATTAGAGGATTTTAGTCTGTCCGGCACCGGAATACCGGGTGTGAACTGCGCATACGCACGCCCGGTAAACATGGCCGCGCCGCTGAAAGCGATTGCCGTCCACCTCGAATCTATCAAGTGGTCGTCGCGCGCTCTGTCGCTCGTTATCTCCGAACTGATGCTTTTATTTGCTTTAGGTTCACGTCCTGAAGCTTCGACAGCAAGGTATTCGTGTCGATTCGGCACCGTTTTCGAGAGCCATACTCAAATAATCAACGATGCAGGCTTAGCGAGCGACAATCCCGGAATCTCGAAGGTCATACATTATGTATCGGTTAGTTGTTTTTATCCTCCATAGATGGCGCAACTTGACGTGGCGGCAGCTACGGCACACAAAGCGGCTGCGAAAAAAGAAAAAATTTGGCACTCGAACAGCGTTTCACGGAATAATTTCTGCAATGCTTATCTCTAGGGGTAATTAGAAAATGGACATCAATGTAAACACGCACATATGACAACACATACAAATCACACACGACACAGGAATCGAACTCATGACCACAAGCACCGTAAGCAGACACTCTAACTACTACGCCACAGAGCCACCGCGTGCTTCGTTGACTTTTCACGGCCTTATATATTACCAAGTGGTTTGCAACGAGAGGGCGGAGCTTGCTACTTCTTTTTTTGCATCATCGGCGTGTGTTTGCGCGTGGATTAGGTTAGTAATAGTTAGCGCGGCGCCATGAACTCACGAAGGCCACCGTTAGCACCTTCAGCTCCGACTTCTGTTCGTCGTTTGTCGTGCCCAGGGGCGTAGCCAAGGGGGGGGGGGGGGGTTGGGGGGGTTCAAACCCCCCCGAAATTTTCAGTTTTGCTTACGTATATAGGCACGCACGACATACATAAAGTATGGTTGAACCCCCCCCCGAAAAAAATTTCTGGCTACGCCCCTGGTCGTGCCGCAAGAGAAATGATAAACGTGTGTTTTTTGTGTGTTCACCATACATCGTGGATGTCTCGCTCGCCCAAAAATTGCCCATACCGGCGTGAAAAGTACCTTAGATAGCGAAACTCACGTATGTGTATTCTACGAGCGTGTGCTGTTGGAGCAGTTTTAGTTATTTTTGCCGCGAGCTGCAAGTGTCGGCAGTGCGTTCTCAGCTGTTCGAAGACCATCATATGTCGCATATTTTTGTTACATACGTCGATGTCAGAGTTCCAAGGGTATTTTAGCGTACACCTATACAAGCATGTGCATTTATTGCGCGTGTAGGTGCTGTTGCGATCTGCACGCAGGGTCAGCGGGCACCTCTGAGCAGTTAGACGAATATTTGCGTGATGAGCACTTACGCGCGTTGAAGCACGACATACAGTGCTTCTGAATTAGTCCATAGTCAGTATTTATTTGCTTTATACTCGGAGACTAGCTACCTTTTACTAAGTACCCTTAATCTTCCGTATACGACGCCGTCGTTCAAATGTATGTCGAAGGCGTCCACCAAGGTTAAGCACGATGTCCATTAATTCGCGAGTGACATGTCTCCCTTAAAATAGAAAAGATAATACTGTTGCGCCTCTGTATTGCGAACGTCCGCGTGTAGTTGGCACTACTCCTGAAGAGATTGTGCAGTACCTATTAAAAAAAAAGGCATTATTGTATGCCTCAGTGAAGCAGCTGTTCTTCAGAAAATAAGGTGTCATTTTAATTAGAATATTTTTGTCACGGTAGGACACAACTTGACTTTTTCGTGATTCAGGATTACACATAGCACGAACATGAGTGCAGCAGATAAATAAAAACTGAAAAAGTGGGTGCCATGTGCACTCCTACCACCTCGTGTACCTGTAGTTGATTCCAAAATCTACAAATTATGCGACCATTGATAAATGATCAACCCATCAATGTTCGATCACGTTGATCTGTTTCCGTTTACTGCCTGTCGCTTATTTGCACGATGTTTTGTAAGAATCATTAAACCCATCTGGTAACGCAAGCATTATCTATAGCATGCAGTGGTTCTAAAGCGGGGGGGGGGGGGGGGGGTCCAGCGAAGCCATTTCTGGGGGTCCGCGAAACGCATCTTCGAACAAAAAAAGAAAATACGCCTTTTTTGAAGAAACAATATGTCCAATGACAGCGGCCCCCACTATTTTCTGTTTTGCTTCACCGCATAACGGTTATGCATTGCGGCGGAGCTGACTTATGCTTCCATGAGATGGCTGTAAAGCTTTTACTGCAATTTTCTACCACATGTGCTTTTCCAGGCTTGCATATTTGAAGAGAAAGCGTAGCGAGAAACAGCTGAAATGTGGCGGCAGATCGCACAACTTAGTGACAAGCTGTTGAGATTGAATTGGCGTGGCACTTTAGTTTGACCATTCTTTGCCACGGAGAAACGCAGGCACCTGTTTTCACGCTGCATGTTGTGCTAATTTATAAGCCCTCACCCCCCCTCCTTACTTCTCACTGCAAGGGGTCCCTCATCACTTCCACCAGTCCACAAAGGGTCTCCAAAAACATCCATGGCTGAGAACCACGACCTATATATCAGAGCCTGAACAATTTCTTTTACATGTACAAGGACTTTTTTGTTTGAATGCATTACAAATTCTTAAAACTTCAAATGATACAATAAATGCTGGTTGTAGCACTTTATTAGAATCAAAACAATAACATTCACAATGTCAATGTAAATTATACATTTTCATCTACCACAGAACCTATGCTCATGATTGAAGAGATGAAACAACATACACAATGCAGCCTGAGCACTAATTCTCAGCAGTAAAATATTATGAAAGTATAGTTCGAAATTCATCACAAAGCAAGACACATACACTTCGAAATGCCAGTATGCAAGTACAATCCAAAGAGATGGCATGCACAGCAGTGGCGTAGCCAGGGGGGCACCACTGGGCATCCCTCGCCCCCCCCCCCTCGAAATTTTTTTTGCTATGGCATACAGAGCCCAAAATGACAACTGAACACATCTGCCTGCCCGGCTCCCACTTCAAATCAAGGAGACGACCCCCCCCCCCGAAAAAAATTTCTGCCTATGCCTCTGATGCACAGAGAACTTTGTGTCTGCTTACACATGAAGGCAACTCGATAAGTAATAAAGGCTTGCAACACTTAGGCATGGTGGTGTACCATTTTTCTTATATATAGCATTAGTTTGCCCTCAGGCATGAATAACATGTTACGCATGATTGTGCAGTTCAATGTTTTGTATAAAGACTGTGGTGTCGACCATAGATCCATCTGCCAAGGTTTGTAAACACAGTCGCCTTTATTCACATATTTTTAAGAAATAATGTAAATTTATAAAGTTAAGCTTGGGAACATGGCATTATTTCGCACCCTATTCACCCGCATTATTATGCATAAATAGTAGACCAATGGTTACAATATTTTACATGCCCGCTAGTTGCCATGAAATGGCGACCGGAAAAATTGGTTTCCTCGTCACCTTCAACAGCTCAATTTATGGCTCATGCAGAGTGCCACATTGAAAAATGAATCCGCGAATAACCGTGACAGGAAAGTTACCATCGGAGTTAGGCATAACATGCTTTGAATTAAAAAATTGCCCATCAGATACTGGTGGGTGGCTTGGCACATTAGAGCCAAGGACTGGACATGCCATGGAGGTTGAATAAAATTGACCAGGAATAATAACGCTGTAAAACAGTAAAGAAACCAGCTTAGGTAATTAATGAGTTTACAGTTCAGCATCTTTGCAAGCCATGTAAAATTTTCAAATGCATACTGTTATTGGAAAAGTTTGGACTCAGCACCGTGCATAACACAGTGCAGCATTCCAAGTGCTGACAGTCCTAATCTGAGAGATGTACAAGATCATCAGTATAGTATACTGTAGGCACAGGAGTTGTTGCACAGAAGAGACCGTCTTGTAGACAAACAGGTGGGCCAGGACTGTTGCTGCTTTGCCAAAAGTGTTCAGTCTTCCTGAAAAAGAGATCACAAAGAAGTCTTAAGCTTTCTGCATCCATACAAAATACCACCCTTGTCCCTTCTCTTACTGCAGACTTTTCCAAAAAAACAGAAAAAATACAAAATTAAGAAGCTGCCAAGTATTTCTTGTGAGATATGCAGAGTGTGCAGCACCTTTCATTCTTGTATATCTAGAAAGACGCAGCATTATAATACAGAAAGACGAGCTCAATTGCTTGTCCATGTTTTGCTGCCATGTTTTTATACACCTAGCAAAGACAAGGTACAATAGCTAGTGTGCAGTGTTTGCTTGTTGTTTTGTGGAGGCAACTCCTATTACAAAAATAATTCATTTATCCTCAAAACTTAGTGCAAGTTCTCCCAAATAAATTATTTAAAATCCTAGGCTAGACGGGACAAATATTAGATAGATAGTAATTATGAGGCATGCCACAGTGGACAGCCTCATTTTTATTTACATTTAAACATAAAAGCTCTGTTTATGCCAAAGCAACATCTAGATGTGTCTTTCTCACAGCACTTCGGACTAAAACCGCTGTGCCATAGCACCTGCCTGTAAGCACTGCACCATCCTGCTTCTGCCAACTATGAAATGCGTGCATACTGAAAAGTTTTATATGCTGCTTACTGCTTGCTGTTACCTTAAATCTCCCCTAGCCAACACAAACTAGACAAGCAATTAATATACTATCAAGTGGAAATGAATGTAAAAAATTTTCCTAACAGTGATAACTTAAATCACAAGGCGCTGCAGCCCATCCTATGTTAGTCCTGTTGTGACTCACAACAGGACTAACAGTTGTGTCGCAAAATTGTGAATGGTTTGAAACTACCAAACACAAAAATAAAGTTCAACACATAATAACAATGCGCTAGTGAGCTCATGTATATCGATTGTATATGCCACTTCATTGTTAAGGTAATGCATCACAATCTGACTGTTTGAAGCAAAACGGGAATGTGAACTAGTTGGCGGGTAATAGGCGAGGTTCAAGTTTAGGCAATAAAGCTTTCAGTTGTGAGTAAGCGCTCTTGATGTGCACTTTCTTGTCCTTGTCTTCTTAGCACTGCCGTTATATAAGTACTGACATTCGCCAGGAACACTATGAATCCCTCACAATACAGTCAATATCATGCTACAGGTGTCTATTATCGAGGCACTCCACTGTAAATTAATATAGTGTTATAGGCATGACAGAGTGCAGGTGCAGATTCTGCATACTGTATCGGATGACTGAGATAAGAGCTACCATGACATTGGACTCAAAATAGTGATACTCTCAATGTTTCCAATGTATCAATGACTTGCTTCATTAAACACAGGTATGCATTGCACAATTCAGAAATGGATTCTATTTGATCACTCTCTCCTAACGAGATTACTGCTACCAACCCAGGTTCTGTGAAGCATCCAGATGAGCTTCAAGAGTTCTTATCAAGCTGCTGGTGTCCACAGCTGCATAGCGTTGCATGTGCCATCTTGAGCACCATCTGCAAAGAAAAAAAAATGTACAGATTTTTTGCAGTGACTATTTCATGCTGCACTAAACAGCTGTAAAGCACACCATACCTGATTCAGATAACCGGCATAAATTCAGTTAGACGTCCATGCATGTACAATCTTTTAACTCTAAATGTATTATCCTATGCACTCGACACCAGAACTATCAGTACATAATACAAAACTGGCAGTGTAGATTAAGCGTTTTTTTTAATCTCAGGAAAAACAATTCCAGAGCTTTTTATTGCTGCTCCCGTTTGATGTTAGCATTGAAAGTGCTGCTGTGCTTCTTACGCAAAAGTGAGCTTAGAGACAGACTTTACGAGCATCATACTCTTCTTTCCTGCTTTGTTCTTTGTTCTGTAAAGTTTCTTTGTATTATCCTTTATTCCTCGACCCTCTTCCTTTGCATAGCATGGCCAGCCAGTTTGAGAAGTGGCTAACCTGCCCTGTCTTCCCATCTATTTCTTTCTTTCCTTCCTTCATTTTAAGTCATTGCAGCATTTACAAATATACACATCAAGTTCAGTAGTGTAGTGTTTGCCAAACTGCACAACTCATAACCTACAGCCAACCTACAACCCAACCACAAATTTCACTGCCTTGCGAGACTAGAAAAGCAAATACTGTGGTTTCAAGTTCACTCCCACACCTACCATTTCGTCAAAAACACAGATTTGAGTTTCTGATAAATTAAGTTTGTTTGCCGTGTATCATGCTAATGAAAGAGCTCAAAACAAAGCATGATACGCAGCAAGGAGTAGGTGCACACATCACATCCTTTGAGAATTTGCGATAGAGTCATCTGGTGACCTGCGGGCCATTGTCTACTGCTTCTGGTGCTGCACTAAACACAATATTCACATTCATCAAGAAGCATGAAGGTAGGATGCTTACATATGACTTAAAGAAGTAAACCATAAGAAATGACGAAAGGTGTTCTGTTCTTGCTGAACATTAGTTTTTTTTAACTGTGATAATGTTTAATGGCTGCTTAGCCTTGCTTCAAAGCTTCATAATAGTCTTATGAGAGTCACATTTTTTAATTATTGTCCCTCTGCCATCAGTATTGCATTGAGCTGACTTGCACTGATGTGACTGAATAAGCCTGGCACAGCTCGCACATCTTCAACTCGATGAGAATATCCACATGAAATTCAGGAAAGTTCAAGATGTCACTAATTATGTCACAAAATTGTCACGATTAAGTGACAATATCGTAAAATGCACGTGCTTCACCATAAACGCTGTCACTTAGCAGACAACTTTCACATAATATGGCCATAATCATATCTCTGCAGCATAATTTATTCGTTCTAGTCCAACCTAATGACGTTATTACCCTATATATGGTATGCTGTTTCTTTTTTGTCTTAGAGACGAACAAAGTGCGCAATGCAAATTGTTATCGAAAAGTATTCCCACTTACTAATATTAGGGAGATTTGGAATAGCGTACGCCAGGCCCGTAGCCACAGGGGAAGGGGGGGAGCGAAATTCTGATGGAGGGGGGTGTTTTACCGAAAATGAATTATGAAAATAGGCGTTTTTCTAAAAAAGTGAAGGGCGCACGAAGGGCTCCGAAGTTTCGCCCATCTGTTTTCTTTAACGTGCACTGACATCGCAGAGTACACAGGCGTTTAGCGTTTCGCCTCCACCGAAATGCTACCGCCGCGGCCGAGATCGAAGCCGCGACTTTCGGGTCGGCAGCCGAGCACCGCAACCATCGTACAACCGAGGCTGACAACTACAATAACTGAATCAACTGAAAACAAAAGTTAGCCTTAATGCACACATGACGGAGTGATAACCGCGGCCTCTCGCTTGTTTATATTTTCTGAAAGCACGCTGCCGCATTCACGCTTTATGGCAAGCAAAGAAATTGTATAGCACAAATTGTCTTCATTGAGGCGTACCCGCTCTTCGATAGACTGGCCGTGCGAAGCGTGTGCCTTCACAAAAGCTTTTTAAACGCGCATCAGGCATCACACGTATGTGCGCTAATGCTTTTCCATTCTGCTTTTTATTGTACTTTCCACGCGACACACTGTGCAGCACTACACACGTGAGCGACACGAACTGAGAACACAGAAGCACCACTTACCGTTCGCATTTCCGACTGTGCCTAACCAGGTGCTGGCCGAACACGAATACACGAAGGTGCAAGCACGCTTGAGTCTTCAGACCATCATGAAACCAACACGAACACGCTCACAGTACGCGATGTTGCACTGCCGTCGCTAAATGCCGTTCACGTCCAGCGTTGAGATCAGAGTCGCGCACACACAGGACACGGGCACGCACAGCCGACACAGCTGAGCAATTCGGAAACTTCGATGACCGGGCAACGGGAGAAAATGGCGAAGGCAGCGACGGGCGACGGCGAGACTTCGACTTGAGCACGCACGCTTCTCCTCTCCTGGTGCGCGTGTGTGTGTGTGGTGTGTGTGTCTGTTTTTTTTTTTGTCTTTCCTCGCTCGCGCCTGCGTGCCTGCGTCGTAAGGTTGCGTTATCGTGTTGCTCTCGGCGGCTCATGTAACAGCCCTCCCGTTTAGCGGCTGCTTGAAGGAAGTCGCGTTTATATATATCTTTTTTTTTTGGACGCGATAGCGTCAAAGAGCTCGTCTCGCAGAAATTCCGGTGTCGGCGGCGTCGGCGTCATTGGTTCTGAGCGAAAAAGCCCCGTTGGTTGGTCGTGAGCGAAAAGTCGAGGTAGATGCAAAGAGAGAGAGGGCGTTTGCACTTTGGCTTTCCTTGCGGCACTGTGTATACGTCTCCATCGAGAAGCGCAGGCAAGCTAGCGATTGAGAAGGCGATAGTGTGTGTGTGTGTGTGTGTGTGTGTGGGTGCGCGCGCGCGCGCGCGCGCGCGACCTGCGTGTGTACGAATACCGCTGTCGCGTTTTAAAGGCGAAACTAAAGGTCCCCCCCCCCCCTTTTTTTCTTCTTTTTTTTCTCGTGCTTTCTGTCCACAGCATTTTTTGCGTACGCTGCGGCGTGCCGCCTCTAGACAGTCAATAACTAGGACCTGACTCAGAGTGTGCGTACGTGTGAGTATAATCGCGTACATTTATGATCGCAGATTCTTTGTGCATGTCAGCGGTTTTCGTTGCGATAAGTTGACGAGGAATCTATCGCCGTCACTTCATCGATTGAGCTACTGCCAAAGATATTAGACTGCACGAAATTTTCTTTACAGCTCGTTATATTTGGAGAGTTGCAAGACTAAAACAAGCTCTGAAACAAGCTTTTATATGGCAAGAGAGTAAAACAACCTTTTACTCTCTCGTGGGATGCGGGAGTGAAACAGGCACTTTACTCTCTTTCGCCAGGAGGAGTGAAAGGCCTTTTCACTCCTCCTGGCCAAAAGAGAGTAAAGCGCCTCCCTGAGAGAGAGTATAATGAGATCTGTGGGAGTAACACAGCTCTATAACTCTCACTGCAGGAGTTTCAGTTTTTAGAGTGCTGCCTCACGTCGGTAATGCTCTGGTAGTTTGGGGTCACTGCATGAAGATGAACTTGTATCGCCTTAGGGTTGTTTAACTTAATGAAGTGCCCACCCAAGGGCACCAGAGCGACGGGAACGCTGCTCACACCACTGCGGAGAAACAGGTCAAGCGGCAAATCGTCACTGTGCAGAGAGGGCGTCCACAGGGAACGATCCTGACCAGGAGAATTCCTAGACATCAGTGTGGACTCAAGTAGACAAAATCAAGAAAACGGAACTGATCCTGCATATACGGAAGAAAAACACCACAGATTCCAATCAAAGAATAAAAACTATCCGGTACTCAGAAACCCAACCAGCACCGTGCACCGAGCGCGATTCACGTCCGAACGCCGAGCAAGCAGATCGAACCGATGCCGCGTTCGTGCCATCTTGTTTGGACAGCAAAGTAGCCTGCATTGTTTTTGTCTTTCTCGAAGCTGTCTATTTTGCCGGCTACGTGAGAATTGGAATGGGAATTAAGATGGCCGCTGTCCACTTAGCTGTATATTTGGCCGTCTACGGTGAGTATTGGAACACACCCAATGCTGCCGGGGCGCTGTTCTGATTACGGCCCGACCAAGGTCCATACAAATAGGTCGCGAAGCTTCGGGCGAAAAGCGGTTCAGAACCTATTGCCAACGACACCAGCAAGGGGAGTGATGTGTGCTGCGTTGAAGCGCGACTATGTTTGAAGGGAACAAACACTAAGAGCGAGAAACAACGTATTATTCATGGGCGAAGCAATCGTTATGTTTTACAAATGACATTTATTTCCCGAATAACATTATGTAGGTGCAATGTGCCAACGCATGTATGACAGTGTTCAATTATTTCGAAAAACCTTTTTCTTAGCACGCCCTGAAGAGAGGCGCACGTCATTGTTATTCAGTGCAGCCCTTGCGGTGCATGGAAAGGCGGGCTCGTAAAGTTCGTCTGCGACAACACGCCCCCTCACACCCTCACGTGTTCTGGTGCTTCGCATTCTCTGAATTATTGTGGTGAGAATTTGATTTTTTCTGTGCGCGGAGTTGCGAGGTGCGTTTGATCGTTGGTGAACGTGCAGATTACGGTGTTCAACGGGACGACGCGGCTAACATTCACCGCCGAACGCTTTCCTCGGTACCCGCGGAAACGATGTGGTGTGCGATGTGGTGTGCAACACGCCTACGCCTGGCGACCCATCTCTTCTAGATAAGACGCCGGGGCAACGGTTCGGAGTAGTGTGCTTGCCGGATTTTCATGGATCAGTATTCCTGCTGCCAGGTTTACTTCGTGAACACGCAGTGCCTACTATATTTCCTGTTATCGCTGAGCATATCGCTAAGTTATCTGTCGCGCTACAATTCGCATGCCTTTATACGTTACACGTAAGGTTAATTTATCAGAACATAAGGCAAAACATAGTGCACGTAGTGTACGCACTTCTTGTACTTATTACGACACTTGTTGCTCGTTGTGTAGGGTGTAATAAAATTGCGTTATTGCGACTATTGAATAAAACTGAAGTATCATCATTTTGGCGTGAGAGGAGTCATTTATTCTTGTTAGGACTGAAGCACACAAGCACTGCGCTCTTCAAGGCTCCTGCGCACGTGCGAAGCAAATAGCAACGCTGCAAACATGAGAGGTACGCTGCTGCTTAAATTAATCCCGCTGTGGAAGATGACCAGAACGCAGAATAAAAGCTCAAAGAATAAGGTTTCGTGGTAAAACCAAGGCGTATTAAAAGGCCGTACACTTAAATACCGCTGTTTAGTCATGAGTCGATATTAGTTTAGCTAGCGTATAGCGCACTGGTCAACGACTTGTCGGCTCGGCTCACCGCGAGTCCTTAGCGATCAGGGCTCTAAGAAACTATTTTGAGGTCAAATTGCGCGCTAGTGCCAACAAAATGACGTCACTTTTTCACAGGATATTGCGTCACATTCACTTTATTTTTTGTTCCGCTGGAAGTGTTCCCTCCTCACACAGATGGCGCTAAGCCCCATGAGCAGCTGATGAGCGGCCATTTTCTGAACGTATGGGCTTCTATGGAAGCTTCGCTACCAGTCACATTTACTTAGGCCCTACTCTGCAAGACTAAAGCGACGGGCTTATTCCGCGGAGGAGTGGCAGATTGGGCGACGCATTGTTCTTTTAAGACAAAAGCCTTACATGCCTCATGAAACGAAAAAATTGACCGTCGGCGTCGTACAACGTCGGTGGTGTCAACACGAGTGATGCCAAAAAATCATCACCACGTGATGACGTCATCGTGACGTCATCACATGACATCATAGCTTCGACTAAGGTGGGACGATCCCTGAGGCAGTGCGAAGCCTGGTGAGGTGCAGAAACCTTGCAATGCCTCCGATTCTGGAGGCAGCGCGAAAGCACCTTAGGTGCACAAAACTTTCGGAAGGGGCGGTGGAGGATCAATTCACCGACTGAGAAGAAGACGAGGAAGAAGAAGAAGAGGAAGAGGAAGAAGAGAAGAAGGCTTTCGCCTTGGAGTCGTCTTAAGCCAATGTACAGGGGACCCTGTGATTTAATTCTGTCTGCATTTTTTTCCGTGATATTGGCTACCACACAGGGAGCCTGCTTGAGAACGCTGCCGTTTTTTCACGTATTATTTTTCAAATTTCGTGGGCTTTCTTTATCAACCGGCAAAAATGGGCACGATACTGTTAGATGGAAATTAAATAATGCTTACATACGCCTCATTGACCTTTTGACAAATGGTGAGTACTTTTCAATTTGTAAATATAATTATAACTAATTATCGAACCTCACTAACAAAACATTAGTAACTACTTCAGTCTACTCGGAACAATATATAGAGTACGGTCCACTGTTAAAGGGAACACCCGAATGATCACCTTTCATGTACTGTTGGCCCCGTAACTGCAAGTGGGTGTTGAAACATTGTCCTTGCACGGCACTAGTCTGTCAAAAGGAGTCAGAACTGTCGATCATCGGTAGTGTTATGCAAATCTAAGCCACTGATTTTTCAAGAGCGAAACCCGGACGTGCCATGCATGTAAGTGTTCCCTTTAATAGCGGACCCGTCTTTACATACTAGGTTCGCTCCGCGCTGCACCGTACCGCTTTTTAATAATCTTGCTGCGTGACAGCTGGACGCCCTGTTAGAAGCACGCAAAGAAACAGATTCTAAGGTCAACACCAACTTCCTATCTCCTAACATGCCCCAGCGTGTTTACCCGCTGGGAAATGTTACGTTTACCAGCCATAAATGCCAAACGTACTACCACATCGCTTACCGTTAACAAGGCGGCCATCTTCTCACCTGTAGCAGCATCCAGCTCGATGAACAGCGGCGCCGACAATCACATCCCAACGTACAAAAGATTCGCGTCTTTGCTTATCACCACTCAATATTGGTCGCCTGCAACTTCGTGTGGCTCGCTTCAGTTCTAGACTCGCACGCTTAAGGTCTGCACTAAAGACGCGTAGTCAGCTCCGTACGTGCAGTTATACGTTTCTGAATATGGGGCTTTGTTCAATAAGCAGCCGTAGTCAGCAAGTTGTCTTCCTAGTCCGCAAGTCACTTATCAAAGTAAGGCGTAGTACATACGCACGCGTATACACCTGAATACGACAGAGGATTTTCTCTGCTGCCCGAACCGCGATAACATTATTTCGCGGAAGCCCTTGAATCGCTGATAGCACGAGATATACACGAGGAGTTTATCAGACGTTGAGCCCGCCATCGAGCCATAAAGACAGATTGCCTGAAGCTACAGACGAATAAAAAAATAGAAGGAAGCATTGCGTGCGCACATATTGAAGCCAGGAAGGTCGGTTCAACGCATTGTAAGTTCGCCGTGTGTTTTACCGTTTCCTAAGTATTCTACCACTCCTCTATAGGCACGGCGAGCGAGCGCGTTTCCTAAAATACAACGAGTGCAACAACAGCTAGTGGGTGTCGCGCTCTCACGTTGCTGCGAGCACGATAAGGGCATGCTTCTTCTGATAGAAACGACTACTAAGGATTGCCGAACAGTTCGCGATGTTTTCGAAACGGAGGGGTTGGCAAGACACTCAAACACGTGCGTGTGGATGCCGCGAATACATTGCACAAACACAGTGGTGCTACGACGGTTTCAATCATGGACAAAGCTGATATTTTGCTCACAACCCACGACGCTGCCGCAGACACCGACACCGGAATTTCCGCGAAACGAGCTCTTTAACTCTATCACATTAATAATGCAGCCAGGTCAGACTGTTTAAATAGTCAAATGTCTACAAAGTATACGAAATAAACGCTCAATATACAAATTAATTAATTAAGGGTGGCAAATAATTATTCAGCGATTGTAAGCCGTACGTAGAATGACAAGTTGAAACTCTCTAGGTTCACTCCGCCGTGTGGATAGACAGTGCAGTACTTCTTTCTAAATTTGCTATTTGAGTAATCTAGTCGTTACTTTGCTTAACACCTAAAAATACGCTCACGCAAGGATATATCGGTATAGTTGAGTAAACTTCAGTATGATATATACTCGGCGACAGCTTTCCTTGACAGCACTGTGGGAAGCTACAGAGCCGAACCGCTGCAGCGCGCGCGCCAGGGAAATAGTACCTATTTTATTTTCTGATTCTAATAGCTACTTGCCCGAATGAATAAAACGTTCTTCATTATAAAGCTAGAACAAGTAGTGGGAAGCTTGTTCATGAAAAGAAGCTATCGTGCGCCTTAATTTTTTTTCCCTTTTTTTATTTCTTGGACGGCACCACGTTTCCGCACGCCTGCGTGCTTGCTCTGCAGTAAACTGGCGTCCGCGGTGCCGGCAGTACGGTGCGGACCGCGAACTCTCCTTTTAGTTCTCCGAGGAGGCTATACCTAGTGTGACAAAAAGTGGGTCTCCAAGCAAACGAAGCAGGTTATCTGCAACGTCTCGCAGGAGTAAGGCGCCGTCAGCCCGAGCTGTCGACGAATTCTGTGTGCCGGACTGTCGCCGAATTCACCGGAGTGAGTGTGCGAACTGTAACACGAATCAAGGCTGAAGCTCTGCGGGCCCCACTTTCCTCTCCAAAGCGTAAGAACTGATTTCTCGGTCTCGGGTGAAGCTGGGAAGCGCATGACCGCCAAGACGAGGCTGCTGCGCTACGACACGTTTGCGTTGGCAGCAGTGCGGCGCAAAGTACACAGTTATTTCATGCGCAATGACTGCCTACGGCCGAGAAGCTACGCAACAACGTGATCAGCGACACTGACATGGACATGCCGACGATCAGCACTCGCACGATGCAACGAATGCTGAACGACTTGGGGTTCCTCTTCCGAAGAGAAAAAGGAATTCCGCATTGCTCGAGCGAGACGACATCGTTGCTTGGCGTCGAAAGTACCTCCGTACAATCCGAGAAATGCGGAGGCAGCAGCGGGTAAGTTTGTTGCGTTCTTTTAATTTCTGCAAACAGTCGTCGCGCGTGCTTGTTGGTAAAATGTGTAGACGCGAATGGTCAGCATGCGTGTGTACTTAATGGTGAGCGAAAACGAGAGGTATGCTTTGCATCAGTGATCGCCAACGTGTGTGGTTGACGCGAGTGATCGAAAGCCTTACACAATCCTAACTTCAGTCGCAGCGAAACTTCTCCAGTAAAATAAGGTAGCTGTTCATGCTTGTGCTTGTACGGGTGGATAATAGTATCAGCCGAGGATGCGATGATCTGTGCCGAGATGTCACTGATCGTTTCGCTATTGCTGAATTTCCCGTCGCATTGTTTGGGAAGATTTACTGCCTTTCCGTGTAGGAGGCAAGGAATCTGAATAGGCTTGAAGGAAATAATAGCTAATTTTATTCAGCGAATAGTACTGTGCACAAGATTGGGGATGTGGTTGCATTAGCTTTTATGAGCAGCCTGAAACATGTTTTGTAAACAATCGATTCAGTCTTTCTCAGGGGAAGTTTTGCCAGCTCATCTTTGTTATATGTATTCACATGGGCTTTGTCAGGTGGATTCTTGGCGCTGTAACAGAGGCATAACTTTGAATCAAGGCCCGCTGGTTTATTAATGGGCTGTTGCCAGTTAAAGTACGCTCTTAACTATACGACTGATTTATTTTCTTTTACAGGACCATATACTACCTTGATGAGACCTGGGTAAACTGCTGGCCACAGCTAAGGAGACCTGTATGGACAGACACCAAAGTGATGTCCCGGCAAGACGCATTTCGTCAAGCCTCTCAGCAGGTATCCGTGCACCCGAGCGGTAAAGGAGGACGCCTAATTGTTTTGCATGCTGGCAGTGCGGAAGGCTTTGTTGATGGAGCCGCCCTAGTTTTTTCGTGCCAAGAAGGGCGCTGGTGATTACCACGCAGAAATGGATGCTGCGCGTTTTCAAAAATGGTTTGTTGAACAGTTGCTACCGAACATCAAGCCACGCAGTGTGATTGTGATGGATAATGCGTCATATCACAGTGCTCAAGTTGAAAAAGTGCCAAGTTCATCAATCAAGAAAAGCCGACGCCAGTGCTGGTTGAAAAGCGAAAGTATCCCTTTTTCGGAAGACCATCTGAAGAGCGAACTGCTGCAGCTCGTTAAGCAGAATAAGCACATGTTCTTGTTACCAGATTGACACACTTGCCGGTGCTGCCGGTCATGAGGTTGGGCGCTTGCCTCCTTACCACTGTGAGCTCAATCCAATAGAGCCAGGTCAAAGGCTATGTTGCTTCGCAACAACACTGACTACAAGATCGATTCAGTCGAGAAGCTGCTGCTGGAAGGAATCGCAGGTGTGGACCCCGCAGAACTGGTTCCGAGACTGCAATCACGTGATAAGCTTGAGGATGAGACATGGGAGCAGGATGGCATTATAGACAGCCAAACAGAAAGTCTCATTATTGTCTTTGGGCACAGATTCGAAGTACTTCTGATGAGTCGAGCAGCTCTGACATGAGCAGAAGTGATGAACTTGCCATGAGCATCTCCATGTGTGCTTTTCAAAGCTTCAACCAAAAGGTTGCACGCGTGCCTAACCAGAAACTGTGATATTGCTTGTGAGGTCCATTAGTCACTGCTATTTAGTTACTTTTTATTGCTTAATTGACTTCATTTTAATTTATTCTGCTGATCTCTCTATGTTTCGCTGCACTTCGTGTATGTTCTGGTACATTGCCGTGGTGTGATAATTGTTAGGATTATTGTGCCAAAACAACGATGTGGTTATGCGACATGCCGTGCTAGAGGGTTGCCAAGTTTTGACCATCCGTGTTGTTTAACATGCACCGAAACATAAGTACACGGGCGTCTGGCATTTCTGATCCATCGAAATACGACAGCTCAAACCTGTGCGTTTTGTGTCAGCGGCCGTGTGACTGTGCACGGTACTGTCACAGCGGCTCTGATGTGATGCATGTATCTCAGCCATGAACTTTTACATTATACGCTGCATCAGCGAAAAGCCACATTTATTAGTTGAGGATTGAAGTGTTCAAAATTGTGTTCATTTTTCTGTGTGATGTCACGCCAGTAGTGCTTTGATGTCTTGTTTCATTGCTGTCTCAATGGGACCTGATAGTGTGATACTGCTTCTTGTCGATTGTTTTGTTTTTCATTTACTCGTTTCCTAAGGTAGTGTACCATCTCTTCGTCGGTATCAATGTGTTTCCTGCTCTTACCATATTTGATTTGTTTATTATAAATGGTTCTTATGGCAAGCATGCCGCAAAGAGTTATGGTTATCACGTTCAGTGCCTCAAGTGCGAAAATGGTATGTGACAGAGTGCCAGCAACGAGTTATGGTTATCATGTTCTGGTCACAAGGGCAAAATGTTGTTCGACATGGAGTGGCCAGAAAAAATTATGGCCATCACGTTCAGTGCCTCAAGTGCAAAAATGTTATGTTGACAGAGTTTCCAGCAACGAGTTATGGTTATCATGTTCTGGTCACAAGTGCCAAATGTTAGGTCGACATGGAGTGCAAAGCAAAAAGGTTATGGCTAGTCACGTTCTTGCCACAAATGCAAAATGTTAGTATAATAATTCATGGTGTTTAACGTCCTGAAACCCGTTTATGAATATGAGAGACGTCGCAGTGCAGGGCTCCGGGAATTTTGACCACCTGGGGTTCTTTAACGTGCCCCTAAAATCTAAATACACGGGCCTCGAGAATTTTCCTGTATGTCTGTGATACAATAAAAGATATGAACTGTTTTTATGCATACTTTATTTTTTCTACCAATAACAATTCGTATTATAGACAATACCTGTTACATACTGCATGCACAGGGATGGAAAAAAAACAACGGCGGCCATCACACTACATGAAGTTGATTGACGAGCGAGCTCGATAAAAAAATCTGTTTCAGTCTCTATTCAATTAAGCGTAAGCTCTCTTAAAATCTTCCAGTTCAGTGGTATCATGGTACTTGCGTATTTTTGCTGCGGTGTGTGCGTGGAGACGGTCGTCATCTTGCATAGTTTGCACAGCTATTATATTTTCACGGGGTCATGACGTTGACGAAGGCAGCAGTCTGCCGGTAAACGAAAGTCAGATTACAGCAAAGCACACAGGCGCTGATAGCGGCGAGTACAGCATCGGCCGTGGAAAAGGTGCTCATCGTTGGGACGCGCCGTCTTTATACATCCCGCATCGAACTTTCCAGCCTTATCACTGGTGGCCGCGCAAGCTCTGAAATAAGCTTGACTGTTCTCGTCTTGCGCGCAATCTTAACAACGATCTACAACAATTGTGAGGGCTTCTCGAACACTGAGGCGCAGTCTGCGCCGATCATTGCTGAGAGTCTTAGGTGAGCGTAAACCGAATACAGCAAAACTGAAACAAGACAGGCCCGTGGCAGGATCGTACCGCAACCGGCCTTCCATTTCACCTGTACCAGGGCTCGATACTGTAAACGTTAACATTCGATCACGTGTGGCGCGTACCCGTATATACTGGGCTGCCACACTTTTTGTTGACTGAACACGGAATCTCAACTTCACTGTTATAAAGGCTGAATAATGCTGGGAAACGTTCTGAACTGCCGGAAAATTTTACCTGTACCAGTAATATATACAGCACAGTACTTGCTACATGGATACACTCTCATCATAGTTTGACGTTCCCATTTTGCATGCACACATTTTGCTAAATACACTAGCACTGCGAGCAAGCGAAAAACCAAAACTGGAACTGAAATCGGCTGCAGCTGCCGGACTACTTGCGTATAACACAAATGTGCGGAGGCCCCGCCTCCGTAGCCTTCGCTCCAATGTCAAGAAAAGCTGTCGCCGAGTATAGAGAACTGCACTGGCCTGTTTTTTTCGGCCCGGGCCCGGCCCGCGCCCGCTTTATGAAGCCCGAGCCCAGCGCGGACCCGTGGTACCAAGCCCGGGCCCGGCCCGGGCCCGGGTGTCACGACGGAACCCAGCCCGAGCCCGGCCCGGGCCGGGCGTTCATTACTAATCTTATCTAGGGTGCGCGAGTTCATGACCAGGCCCGGCCGGGCCCTCTAGAGTATATTAGTTGTTGATGATGATTATTAATGAGGCGTTGCGCTTTGTAGCGGGCGATCGGACGGAAAATCCGGTGTGTACATGCATCGAAATTTTGCTTTGCCCGAGGTGGTAGCTCAGCGCTTAAGCCGTTTCGCTGTTAAGTCTAGGACCCAGGTACGATCTTGATCTTTCAGGTCATCTAGCATACGAAAATATATATTATATATATATATATATATATATATATATATATAATATATATATATTATATATATTATATATATATATATATATATATATATATACACTCTAAAAAAGGGAGCGAGAATGGAGCAACGGGCTCCGTTCCTCCTTCGGAGCCGCGACTTTCTCCTTTGCGGGCGATTTACTCGTCGCGCCCTCTTGCGGCAAGCGCCAAGGGAGAAACTTTTCTCTATTTCTCCTCAACCACGTGACTTCGCGCGCGCGCATGCGCACGCCGAGTTCAATCGTGATTCCGTGCTGCGGAGAGCGGCTGCCCTTTCGCGGTCACTCGGCAGCCTCAGACCGGACTATCCAGTGCTACCGATCTCGGCCAGTCGCGTGCAATTACTTGTACCTAGGATTGATGCGAGAAACACGAGTGACGTTCATTGTTTTTGTTCTATGTGTTGAGTAACGTGTGTGGAGTTCTTTTTTTTTTATAGGCTCGGCGTGTGCGCGATGCGCCGCATACTTCCGTGTGTCTCGTGTTGTTTGTATACGCTTGCGCGCGATCTGCTTGTCATAAATACAGTAAGTCCCGCTTCACAAAACAGTCTTGTTTTAATGAACACCTTCGACGGTACACCAATAATTCAACTTTTTTCGGCGTTAACATACTTGGCTAGAGCACGCGTTTTTAGTTTTACACAGCACTTATAGCACTTATCAATGCAACAAGCAATATAAAGAAGCATGAAGGTTAATTTTTACAACATTTTAGCAAACGTGATACCACTGGACAGTGCATGCGTGAAAGTACGATAACATATAATTGCTGGAGTTTGACGTGTCGAAACCACCGTATGATTATGAGGCACGCCGTAGTGTGGGACTACGGATTAATTTCGATCAACTGAGGTTCTTTAACGTGCACCCGAACATAAGCACATGGGTGTTCTTTGCCTTTCGCCCCCATTGAAATGTGGCCGCCGTGGCTGCATTTTAACGTTAACCTGCATCATAATTGCACATATCTGAAAAATAAGTCAATGACTTCTGTCAATTAAGCCAAAATTTCCTCAATCACATGCGTTTTTGAAATACGCATGCCATCATTGAGAATTAGGACCGACTTATGCACGCGTGCAGTATGTAATCTCTCGTTCTCAGGATTTTGCTTTGGCGTGCGAAACTCAACCAAAATGCGCTTCTAATGACAGCTGTGCACAGTGGGTAATCACTAACACTCTCACTCACCTTTGTGAAAAGAGTATTCCAAATCTAACGCAAGACAAACCACCGCCACAACGACAACTACACAGTTGTCGCACAATGACCACAATTTCACACGCCAGGCGAATACCGTGACGTAACAGTAGCAGAGCAGCATCTAGGTACAGCGTACTGAAATATTACAGAACACGTAGTGTGGGTAGCGTTCTTTTCCATAATTCGCGCGGTGTAGCGCCAGTTTCTCTACTCAAGTAATCGAGCTGGCCGCGGCGCCAAGAGCCACTGACATCGCTCTCGAAAGACCACCGTCCGGTGCGAGGCCATCTTGTCTTGTTTCTTCGCACGACCCGCGTTGTAACGTACGTATGCACAAATGAGACGGCCGTACCGCATCAGACGCATTGTCACTGAAGGGCTAGCAGTTGAAAGAATCCATGGCCCATCGTCATACTTGTGGTCAACGCATGAACAGATGTGAACAGATGTTAACGCCAAACCACTCAACGAAGCCGACGCGACGAAGGCGACGGAATCTGAACTATGTTGCCGATGTTGCGCCCTCACACAGTAACTATTGAAAATAAAGAAATAAGAAGAGAAATTTCATCTGTGGCCGCTGTCGGAAGATGGCGCTACTTCAAAATGTCGCCGGAATGGTATGAACGGTTCACAATATGGTCGTTTTCGCACTAACTAATCAACTCTCTGTAATTCTATTGTTCATTATCATGCGGCTTTAGATTAACTGGTGCGCTTGGCTAAGCCATAGCTAACATTTAATAATGTCAGCGTATATTGTGACGCAGCCATGAATCGTAAAGAGTTGAAGAAAAATGACGCATCTTTGTGCCACTATGGCCCACTGTAATTCAGTGACTATATAAGGGCCAGCTGTTCTTAGAGGGGTATGAGTAAACGTCTATACCGTATGCGTCTGTAGTAAATTGTTTGTGTTGTAGGTTTTATACATGCGAATGAATTGTGTATGTATTGAATTGAATGTGCGTACTATGTGTCTGCCTAGTGAACATGTGCGTATCAACTTGCCGGTGTCCTTGAGTAATCCATGAATGGGCCCCCCTCCCCAAAATGCCGTGTGCAGTATCGACGTACGCCGCCTCAGTCAGAAACAACTTTTTTTTTTAGTATTGTTTAATCCCTGTAGATGGCGTCAGCTACCACCTACTTCGCGGCCGAGGCGCTCTCATAGCTCCACCTACTTATATGAAGTTGAACATCTATCTATCGAAACTATGCTCTGCTGCGCCGGGATTGTTTTGATGCGACAGAATGTACATTTTGGAGGCACAAACGCGTGGATAACGTCGCCACACCGTGTGACGCTTCGACAAATAAAGACAGCAAGCGTAACGTACAGTCTCCGGGTGAGAGCCCCTTTGCAGTATCCGTCTCTTTTAATGTGAACGCCGTCTCGCTGGCCGAGCGAAACGTACGAGTTCCGTCGTTCCGTGTCGCGAGGTTTTCATCACTACAGGTTTGTCTGCTTGATTTTATTGTCATAGCGTTCGATATTAAGCTCAGCGGGACCGTTTTTTGTGACTGCCAGTGCCGCATACTCTTTATCAGCCGAGAATCGATGCGCTCGCTAGGCCTAAATCTATTGCTCGCTTCACTGGCTTGGCGTCAGCCATCTTGATTTTGACGGTTTCTCCATTGAAAAGGGAGGAACGGTTTCTCCATTTGAAGACGAACATTGGGGACATCGCCGTTCTCCCTTAAAGGAGAGAGGGTCACTCCATTTTTTTAAGAGTATATATATATATATATATATATATATATATTGCACGTGTCACTTTAGCTTGGCACAGAATGCCTTAGACCATGGAATGCCTAACGTTCGCGTGTGCTCGAAGGCCCGACTTAGGCCTTTTAATGAGCGGGCCCGAGTCCGGCCCGTCCCGCAGCCTCAAGCCCGGGCCCGGCCCAGGCCCGCAATTTCAAGACCGAGCCCGGCCCGGGCCCGCCGGAAAACGCTTCGGACGGCCCGGCCCGGGCCCGTGCAGTGCTCCATGATGTATCTCTTCAACAAGTGCGGCGCAGGCTAGCAATAAGCGCGGTTTGGAATTACCCGCGGAATTCTTTTTTGAGCTTTTATGAGCCTCACAACTTTTTTTGTGGGGGTTGTGCCCCACACGTTTCGATTCAAAGCCGGAGGAAGCCACTACTGGTGAGCAGCCGAAACGGTAAAGAAATGCTTAGTGTATATGTCGAAACAAATCACGAACTGCAACAGACGTAGATATAGGGGGTAAAGAAGAACAAAAGCGCGACGAACGGTCGACGTAATGCTACGCTGCCACAGATTTAGCGAAAAGCCTCTCCCCTGTCTAAGGTGTCAGATCATCGACGGCAGTTCGGATTAAACACCATAAATTGCCGTGAAGCAACGTACAGAATAGGACAAAGCGGAGGAAACACAAATCAGTGCGAGTATCATATTGCTTGCGTTTCTCCGCTGTCTACGGTTCCGCGCGATCCAGGAATGTTATGATGACAGGGTGGAAAGGCAGCTGAAGCTAGTTACCCTTGCTAACTTTCGTTTCCCTTTTAATAGCGACAGAAATCACATATACACTCCAGGTACGTCCTGTGTACCAGCTAAGTCGCGCTGAACACTGATAACTCCAATATATTTTGGACTATAACAGAAACTTCTCACTAAGACTGTGTAGTAGCCCGATAATCATGTACGAAGATGACTGAGACAATGTAGTGAGCGCGTGTATTTTGGCAGTACCTCCACAGTGTATATCACAGAGAAAAAAATCGGTGTCTATTATTGCTATAAGAGAACGCACTTCGCCACGGTAAATGTGCGCAAAGCGAATCACTCAAGGCGTCGCGTATCGTCGTCTTGCGAAAAATTTAGCGCTCCACCAGCAGATATATTATTGGCTTTGGAGCTTCTTTTATGGCATGACAAAAAGTTGGAAGGTTCGCCAAAGGTGATAGATTGATAGCTGTAACACAATCGAGCATTACGCTTGGACTAACGGGCGCTGTTTCTAAATAAATGCGCCATGTCGCACAGCGTCACGCGCCATGCAACTCTTTTGGTAGGTAGACTGGAACACCTTTGACAGGTTACAGGTGTCCATCGCCCGATACTACACGTTCGCCTGAGGCGCTGACAAAGTAAATGCGGATCTTAGACGTGCTAAGAATGATTTTCTTGAGCGTTTATTTGCAGGCGCCACGGGTAAACATCCTGATACCTTTTAGAGTATTATCAATAAGGTTCTTGGTCGCGAAAAGCATTCTGCCTCAACGGGCAAGATAGTCTACAATAAAAACCAAATGTCTGGTTTAGCGTTCGCTAATAATTTCAACGAGTACTTTGTAAGCATAACCGGGTCACAGCAAATACAGCAAACTCCGCCGGATACGTCGTCGTTTATTTCCACTGAAAACTGTTGATTTTTAAATTCCGCTAGTGAACATGAGGTATTCAGCAATCTTATGAATATTAAAAACAGTAAAGCTCTCGATATTGATGGTATGCAGAAAAAGCCTCTAAAGTACATTAAATTACATCACCCCAGGTTGGACACATATCTTTAATCTAGTTTTACAGTATGGGATGTTCCCAGAAAAAAAAAAATGAGTAGGGTAGCTTTTTAAAGGAGGCGACAGAAACGATGTGTCAAATTACCGACCCGTTTTAATAATTCCGGTATTTTTCAAAGGATTAGAAAAGATTATTTTTTCCCGCGTGGCGAATTTCTTCGACAGACAAAACATTCTATGTGGTACTCAGTTAGGCTTTCGTAAAGGCAGGTCGCGGTGCAAGAATACTTTAGGTGAGCGAACGCCAGGACTACCGGCTGCGCGACCATGTTCTGCTTCGCAAGCAGCCCTAGAGATGGCGCTACCAACTTCGATTCGGTAGGCTGCCTTGACGACCACGCGCATCGAGGCGATCTACGACCCGTTCAAATGGACGCAACGTCACCGTGTGCACAGCAGCCGGAATTTTCGCCTACTGAGGCAGCTCGTCCAGTTAACCAGTGCGCATACAGCGAATATGACGAATGCAACAGTTCCTGAGGTATTTAGTACAAGAAATAGCACTGTCTTACCACCTTCAGTCAACTAATACGGTCGCGGAGGCCAAGCACATCCATTTGTCAAACGTTCACTACCGCTGCGAGTGCATTTCAAAACGAGCGGAATGCAGGAATATCCCGTTTCTTTTGATTTCTCGCGCACCTCAGAATCACAAGTAATTGAAATTAATTCAGAAACTCAAAATGCCGCACCGGATCTCCAGCTTTGAAGTCCTGTGACATTAAGCTTTGCATCTAGCATTAAACGAACGCATGCCAATGTTGATTTCGCTTTTTTTAGGGAACGTCCCGGTCCCATTGGTCCTTGTTTTTAAAGAACTTATGTGAATCCCAGGTAAAACCACGGTGCGAGATATCTCTTTGGCACACACGATCTGTCCTTTGCAGCACGCGGTCTTTTCGTGGTATCGCACGCCTCCATGCCTGAAGCCTTTCATCGTTGCCTGGCAGCATGAAAAGCACGTATTTCTCTTTGCAAGATCTTTAGCCACTGTTGCAAAAGGACACAAAGCACTTGCCCATTCTTCAGCAGCGCGAAAACACTTGGACACTATGGCATTTTAAAAAAACGAGCTGAAAAAGCAACGAAAGCAACAAGAAGAAGTGCGTGCACTGCACGGCTAATGTAGCACGACTAACGTAGCACGTGGACTGTGAAGGCCATACCCCATATGCGCGGAAATGCACTGCACAGCGACAAGCGAAGCTATGACCGACGAAACGGGCCGTTAGCGCTACGTTTTTCGCCCGATACCTCGGTTTTTCAGAGTTGGAAACCGTCACTCACGTGCTGGAGGTGCTTTGCGGAATTTGCCAGAAGCCCGCCACGGTCCTCAGTCGCAGGCACCTGGAAAAGGAGAACATAGTCCGTCTCTCCCCAACAAGCGCTCCCTCCGCGTCGTTCGCTCACCTAAAGCATTTCTTGCACCGTGAGGCAGGCCAACGGAAACTGCTTTGTTCGCCTTCAAGGAACATCTACTAAAAATATCGAAAAAAAAATATCTTCGCTTTGACGCTTTTCATTGATTTTAGCAAGACATTAGATTGCATAAATCACAAAATTTTGGTAAGAAAATTCCCAAGGAATGGCCTTAGCGGTATTCCATTAACACTATTAAGTGTTACCTTACTGATCGCAAACAATCAGTTTGCATATTAGACTAGAAGTCACGTTTTTCCTATACTAAATGGCCTGCCGCAAGGTAGCACATTAAGTCCTTTGCTTTCGAGCCTCTACGTTAACGACATTACTAATAGTGATACAGCGGTTGAATTTATCATATGCGCCGATGACACCACTTTCTTATTGGGTCATTCCTCGCCAGTTATTTTACCGACCATGTCAAACGTATTAAAAACTTCGTGCTGATTTACTGCATCGAGAACAGTGCATTGGTAGAAAACTTCGGGGAGAAAGAATTTTTCGGTCACGTGGGTGCGTTTCAAATTTCGGAGAATGTTGTCTGAGTGATGCTTATCAGAAAACTTATTCTGAGAGCATCGTTTCTTGTTTCAATGCCAAATATGGTTTACTTATTAAGCGAAGGCGTATGTATAAGGTGTTCAAAGGTCAATAATATTACTGCAAGTATTATGCCATATGCACCTCCAGAAACTTTGCCAAAATGGGGTGTCTTTTACGGACGTCTTTGCTTGTCGCATCGGAATGACAGACGGTGCTGCATGTGAGCATTGCGGCAATGACGAAACCATTCAACGCATTTTATGTCAATGCCCTCAGTACAGCTCTCAGAGACAGTCCTTCTCAGTAGTGTTTGCTCGCCTCGACGACCAGCCGCTTTCTGAGCAGTCAATCTTGGAATGTCGGAAAGATCGAGCTTCACGCCAGGAAGCAACGAAGGCGCCGTGACGTTTCTGCGAGGGGGTGACCCACCTCGTTGAACGATTTGTACACTCCTTGTGTGTGTTTGTGTTTGTGCTTCCCTCTCTCCCGTTCCCCTTCCTCTCTTCCTTACTTTTCCGTCTCCCCTTACCCCTTCCCCAGTAGCAAACCAGATATGTTTGTCTTCCGTTTAGTCTCCCTGCCTTCCCGCATTACATTTCTCTCTCTCTATTTGCCAGAATGATCTATGTTTACATTTTTTTGCATCTAAGATTTCGCTATGTATGAATATCTGAGAATTAATACTTAGATTAGAAAAGCTACATTTCGCGTGAAAAATGTTTTCGGACCACTGAAGGTTGTGGATTTCACAAGAAACAATGATGAATTTTTTGAAAATCTTCAGTTTGGTCCAAATTGAGACGCAATTTCCACCATGTGGTGCTCCAACTGAAAACAGATATATACCTGAATCGAAAGTAAATAAATAGTTCTTATGTCGCAAATTTATCAGTACAGTTGTTGTTTTAAGGGGACAGGGTGAGCGAAAATATGGAAAAAAAAGGATTTTTTTCTTTTTGCGCAATTTGAAAGCTGCTGCCTCTTCTGAACCAGAATCAGTCATTTGCTTGTCTCAGTGCAACTTCTGTTTGTCTAAAAATGGCATATTTCAATACATGTGGAGTGGCCTGCCACATGCCCATTCCTTACGTAGCAAGAGATTGCTTGCAGTTCAAGCATCAAATCCGCATGGAAAGGTTACAGTTTGCAAGCTGGAGTGCGTTGGGCACGATAAGAAAAGAATGGGGATGACTGCAAAAACAAAAGAAAGCAGAGACATGAAGCTTTCTGACGGGAAATCTGTCTCTGGCTGGGGAAGACTTAGTGATGCCATTATTGACAAGCTCCAAAGCTTTTATGGTTTGGCCATTGGAAGAAATATTGCCAGCTTCACATATGTTCACATGTCATCAACGGATACCTATCCATCCCACGGCCTTTGCCCGAACGACGCTGGCCTCTGGTGCAAATTTAACAAAGCCCAGATGAATAGTGAACCACACGCCATAAGGACACCTTACAGCATCTGTTCTTCAGGCTGTGAAGCTAATTTATCAGCAGCTAGCTAATCCAGAATTACTTGCTAAATGCCTCCATGGGAAAACTCAAAACCCTAACGAGTCGTTCAATCACGGCGTGTGGGAGAGCGCTCAAAAACGTTTTCCTGGAACACCAAACGTTGACTATATGCGCTCTTGACGGTGTGCCTCTTTTAACGATGGCAGTATAGCACGGGTCAATGTGCTGAACTCCTTTGGAATTTCACCAGGGCGCTACACAGTGCAGGGCTTAATCGCCCTTGACCTGCGTCGACAGTACCTAGCTAATAGGGCTGCACAGCTGGCAACAAAGGAGGCTCGCCAGGCAAGACGTCGATACAAAAAGAAAACGTGGTATTGGTGACGAGTATCTGGCTGGTTCCTATTCAAAGGGCTCGTCCATTTGCCGTTATTTCGTTGTACTATTGTAGTAAAGCATCTTTTCTAATTGAAACGCGATTATCTCAAAACACTTTTTTTGTGCTTTTGTTTCTTTATCTGAGCAACCGCAGTATCTAGGAGCATAGATTTCGGCCAGTATTTAGATAACGTGCTAGGGAATAAACTTAAGAGGAATTATTATTGTATGGGAAAGTGCTCTTGTTCAAGAATACATCTAATACCTATTACTGAGTGATAATTAGGTACGTGAAGTAAAAAATACAGAAATGAGGATTACAATTTTCAGCATAAATCTGTTTCAGTAAGACGAGGAAAGGCTTCTGATTACAATGATAGTAAAAAAATTGTTTTAACTCCTACAGTTGTGCAGAAAAAGGTACATAAACATAGCCTAAAATACATGGCAGGTATAGGGCCTACCCTGTTCCTTAAGAAAGCAGATAATTTTGAAGTTCCCTAATGACGGCAATGGGAACTTCAGTGGGGTCCGAGAAACAGACAGCCATGTGTGTGTGTATGTGTGTGTGTGCGTGTGTGTGTGTGTGCGTGTGTGTGTGTGTGTGTATATATATATATATATATATATATATATATATATATATATATATAAAAAAATATATATTATATATAATACATATAATATATATATATATATATATATATATTATATATATAATATATGCCTCGTCATTTACATACGATGCGAATTATTGCACAAGGGGAGGAGTCGGAGTCGCAGTGCTGACCCCCTCCCTCTGGTCCTACGTCTAAGCTCTGAAAGTTTTGGCTACGCCACTGGCAGAGGGTTTGGTGGAGTGAAATTGAAATATGTTCAGTATAAAATGGAATTAATTTTCTCAGGAAATCGGTGATTGTTAAGAGAGGCCTTCGTCCTTCAGGTTATGTAAAATACGCTGACGAAGCCACTGCTGTTGATGATAATAATAATAGATAGCTTTGGCGGGAGAGTCAAACTGATGGAAATGGTAGATATGCCTTGCAATAGACATCCCTGATATGCACCTGCAATTGAATGTATAGCCAAATAGACATCTGGGTTTGCTGGGTTCAGGTAGCTCGTTCGTGATCATTGTGTATGTGTGGAAGTCCTTTATGGGTGCGCAGGATTGAGTATTTTGCACAAAGTGTATAGCCAGATAGAAAAGCGGCACAAGGAGGAAAAATAAAGCTGTTTCAAAGGAGTGAAACGAGGAATGTTCTAGGAGCGAAAGTCCCACAAAGAAGCGAGGAGGAAATTTCAAAGCATAGAGGACTATAGCGGGCGCTATTAGCAACAGTGACGGCTGAAGTGCGCAGAAGAGAAAACAAAAGCGGCGACAGCGAAGTGTGTAAAGCTGCATTCTACTTGAGAAACTTTGCACAAATCTTTCCGTAAGTGGGGGGATCCTAGCAAACACTAGTTTTAAATTCATGCAAGAACCAAGAAATGCATTGCTATGCACTGGCTCCAGATAGCGTCCCTCATACTCATATCGTGGTTTTGGGACATTAAACCCCAGATATTATTGACTCCGGATAAAGTAGGATTCGTCAATATTATTTATGAAATAGTGCCTCACAGGCCGCGTCCTGTGGCCTGGGTAGCAGAGATTCAGTTTAATGCGTGAACCCCCGAACACCACGGCGTCTGCTAAGCCGCGTGGGGAGTTAAAATCTGTTGCCAACACGAAAGGAACACCACATAAGTTGCACTCAACGATGTAACCTTTATTCCAATAACATTTTGGGAGCCCCCATGCCACCAATAATAAGTAGGCAGGACTGTAGGAAGTATATTGATGGTTATTTCATCGCTAAGGTTTGGAACACACATTAGCAAGATACCAACAGAAAAATATGTTTAGTGCGAGGCTTGGTATATAGCCTACAGTAAGAAAAGTTCAGTTGATTTTTACAGTAGATTTGTGGGCTTGCAAATTATCTCAATTAGTGTCAGTTTTCCGTTGAGGCATAAAAAGTGATCGCATTTTAAAGCTGAAGTACACACACGCCAGGTGCTCAATGGGAAGCGAAGAGAACATTAGAAGCAAGTGGCAGATTATGCGTCGCTGTAATAGAGATTACTCAGGAATAACGTTCGCCCAGGGATGTGCTGGTGGTAGAAAACTGGCGCTCAGACACAGCAATTATTGGACTAGGAATTCTCAAGTGAACCACGTAAAATCTCAATATAATCGTCTGACGCCCAAAAACATAAGCAATAATATATCACTTTTACTTTTATAGTAAGCATACAGAAAATACTGTGCAGAACACAGGAGCTGCAGTTTTAGAGACAACGATGCTTGACCCTCGCATCAGTTCGTAGATAACAATCGTTGCTTAGTATTGCGTCGTAGACACACTGCGCGCTGTTAATCATATAGTCGCAAGTGCATGGATTAAATTATCGGTACAAGTTGGAAATCAAAAATTGGGAGATGTGAAATAAGACTGCTAACAGTTTCATCATAAAGCAGGAATCTAGGCCTGGGAAAATGCAAGAATAGGCAGGAGAACTCGGTTAAAAGCCCAAAATCAACACTTCCAGAATTATGCAGAAGCAGTTAAGAAACATGGCAAATGTAGACTTACTTAGACGGTGAGTACACAGGCAGACGTAAAACAAAATGGTCTCTTTTTAAATGTCGTCACAAAAACCGGAGAGACGGTGATTGTTAGAATATGTACGTCACAGAGAATTTGAAGTTTTCTGCTCATGCTTTAGTGCTTGCGTTTAGGGCGAGCATTTAGTTTATGCCATATGTGTTATGACGGCCAGAACTGCTATACATACAGGTTTAGGAAACGTTGACATCGCTAGAGTTGAAGTGCAACCGTCGCTTTATCTGTGTAAAGGCAACAAAAGAAACAAGAGACAGCAAATGATGACGTCATATGCTTACAGATGAACGAAAGCTACGTTTACATAATCGCTCATCCTGGCGCGAACAGCATGAATGCAATTTGAAAGAGCACGATAGAAGGACCCATTCGCTTGTTACTTGGCAAGCTAAAAGCATAGCGTGTTCTCGTTTATTTCATGCGTTGTAATATTGAGCTTAAGTTGACAATCACTTGATATGGCTCGTCGCTTAGCCAAGAGCACCGGCGAAAATTACTTCCAAAACTCTTATTCCTCGCAGTTCTGAGATACACTCCAATTGATTCTCGGACGTTTCTTCGTAGGTGATTGAACCAAACAGGTGCAGGAGGCCATACCGATGTTTGCCGCCTCTAGAAGAGATGGCATACAGCTGCTAATGCCGTCGCCACGACACTTGCGAGTGGAATTCGGAGGCGTCCTTAACTAACCACTTCGGTCCGACATCACTTGTCGAACAAGAACATGAACAAGAACACGGGATCGAATCCCGGCCGTGGCGGCCTCATTTCGATGGAGGCGAAATGCTAGAGGCCTGTCTCGGTGCACGTTAAATAGCACCAGATGGTCAAAGTGTCCGCAGCCCTTCGCTACGGCGTCCCTCAAATCATATCGTTGTTATGGGACGCAAAACCCCAACAATTAAAAGTATTAACAAGAACATGGGTCACGCCTATAGCACGCGGCGTATAGCTCTTAAGCGCGTTCACACTATGGTTTGGCTATCACAGCATGACTGCTGGATGCATATTTTGACCCTAGCAACAGGCACAGCGTACCGGGGATATCATTTCTAAGGAACATGTGCCCCACACATAAAACATACCGTGTTCGTGTGTCCCGTCGAATTGTTGTGCTATCCAACTTCAGTTGTGCTGTACCAACGCGACCTGTTTTGAACCTTATCAAGCGCCTATTGTATCTACTTTCTACATAGGTTCTCTCGGAGTGTGGTGGCAAGATACCAAAAAATCGCGAGGCCTGCGCCGAGCACGCAGCACAATCAGAACGAAAGCTGGAAAAGCGGCCTTTCTAGAGCTTGTTGTAAACTCTTGGGGCAACTAATACAAGCACACCTGCAAGGTAACCATTACTCCATAAATCATAATATTTGTGAAGTAGGGAAATTTTGGTGAGCCTAAGTCTGAGTGAGCTCTAAGGGCAAAATATATTTCACGAGTGAGTCTGGGTGAGCTCTACATTTTTTGGCGACCTATGGTGGGAAACACCCGCTACAGCATTATTCGTAATTCTGCGGAGAAGCGCGGTATCCGCAACGCATCTGTAAGGCATTGCGTGCACTTTGTTTGGGGTGTGGCTGATGACGATGAAGAATTATGGCTGAGTCCATTGTAATGGGTTGGAAGCATTCAACAACCCACTTTT
This sequence comes from Rhipicephalus sanguineus, assembly GCF_013339695.2. Classification (NCBI taxonomy): domain Eukaryota; kingdom Metazoa; phylum Arthropoda; class Arachnida; order Ixodida; family Ixodidae; genus Rhipicephalus; species Rhipicephalus sanguineus. The sequence goes on from NW_023615640.1 coordinate 113,817, forward strand.
TACGCAATTCGCATTTTGTGACCGCCTCGCTGTTATTTTACTGTTCTACCACGCTTTGCTACATATCTTAACGCGATTCCTTGCCTGGCATAACGCCTGTGTAGGGCCTTTTTGCGAAGAAGTTCCAAGCACCGGTGTGACTCTGTGGCAGAATATTCGACTGCCACGCCCTGGTTGAAATCCCAGCCGACCTGGAAACGTTTTTCTGAGCGACACCAGCGGCGGCGGACAGCAACGGCGCCAATATCGCTTGTTATTGTGATCTCATAACAGCTTTCGCTGGGAAACAGCATCGTAAACCCGTTGCACGCATTTGTCGGCGCCTCACTGCAGCTGCTTTCCCGGCGATACTCGATGAACGACGATGAAAACGACGCTAGTATCGCACGCCATTCTACAAGAGCAACGCCCGCTTCACAGCAGTCGGTTGTGGTTGTCCTACAATCCATAGTGAAACGAAACACCGGCCTTACCAACACCTTACCATTGGCAATCACTCGCTTTTACAGCGAAATATGAGTAAGCAGCGTGGAGAGATGGGGGAGTTGTAGTAGAGTAGATCCTAGAACCTGTGGCTCATAGCCACACTGGGGGATTGGCCAGGAACCGGTTAGTTTTTAAAGGCAAATTTGAAATTGAAGTTGAAACTTTGTTTAATTGGTACGAGAACATTCTGGTCGAAATGCGCAGTGGGACGAGACACGAAGAGAAATGCAAGACGAACGAGCGTAGTTTGTCTTGCACTCGTTTGTCTGCGCTCGTTTGTCTGCGCTCGTTTGTCTTGCCTTTCCCTTCGTGTCTCGTATCACTGCGCGGTTCGACCAGAATTTACAGCGAAAGCTGTGCTGAGACCACAACAACCGATTTTAGTGCTGTAGTTGTCCGCCGCCGCCGCCGGTGTCCGTACCGCTACCGCGCGAGATAGGAAAATATGAAATGAGAAAAAGTCACAGTTTTGCCGCAACGGAGAACGGCAAGCAGCTCGACACTTGCAACGCGCCACTCCAGCGCAAAGAACTGGCGAAAAGAACACACATAGGACGACCACGAACTAACAACGGTCAGAGCTCGACACTTGCAGAGCACTGTTCAAACACAAGGAGGGACACTCGAAAATAACGCACAGGTACACAGGACGAGCGCGAACTAACTGTTACGGTTGTTACTTCTTTGTCTTTCAGCAGCGCGCTACAGCCCAACGCTTAGACTTCCTTTTCTTTAAAACTGCGGCGCGTGGAGAGACCCCTCGTCAGTGTAAAGAAATGGGCCACTTTTTAGTGTGCGTCTGAAGGAAAATGTAGGAGCGTTACTTTAAAGCGCGCCCTTCGGGCAATCTCGCGGGTGATACCACACCATACTGAAGCACCTCCGAGCTCTGCGTGCCCTTAGCGTTAAATGGTGTATATAAATAACTCGCTGTTGCTATGCTAAACGGCCGGTGGCGCGTGGCAGAGTTGTATAAAGCAGCGTGCTGCGAAGCGAGGGGTTGAAGGCTCGAATCCCGGTGTCGGGCTTCGGAAATTTTTTCTTCACATTTTTTGCTTTGTGGCTTTTATTTATATATACATACATATACATATGCTGGACTTGACGGCGACAGCGACGGCAAAAATACAGCCTAGAGTGTCCACATAATTGCTATCACAATAAAAATAGCCAGAATCGGATGGAATTTCGACCCGGCCCTCTCTGCGGCAGTCGCGTATTCGACCACAGAGCCACACTGGTGCTTGAAACTCCGTCGCAAAAAGACCTTATACAGTTGTCATGTCGTCCAAGGAATCGGATTATCATATGTAGTATAGCATGGTGGAAGAGTAATAAAACAACCAGGCGTCACACAATGCGAATTGCGCGACGAGTGTGTTGTTCAATGCTTCCAACCCATTACAAAGGGCTCAGCCATAGTTCTTCATCGTCATCAGCCACAGCACAAATGAAGTGCACATAATGCCTTACAGATGTGTAGCGGGTACCACGCTTCTGCGTCATACGCTGTGAACGAAAATATACCCAGCTGGGAGGTCTTCGAGGATGATGCTTCCTCTGAACTCCGGTGGCCTTACTCAAACTCCACACATCGGAATGTACCGGAGTATTACATTCATTCGGCGCTGTTTTACTCCCGAGGGCACAGACGAAAGAAAAGGGCGCTCATTCTCTGATTATACGCCCGTGGATTCTCCGCATGTACTCCGGCGAATCGCTCAGCAGATTTCATTGGCTGCTGGAAGAGTGACGTAGGCAGCCTCGCCTGTAGGCCAGTTCCCAGAAACCAATGTTAAAGATTTTCTTTTTCGCCCGAACCGTTGCGGGGTCTCTGACCGACACTTGCCTTCCAACGGTAGAGGTTGGGTGATTAGGACCCCTGCGTATATGTCCTGCGAACAGGATGATGACCAGGCTTTACCGCTTTGCTGTACCGGACGGCGCAACTAACAAGGAGAGAATGTGGCCGGCGGGGGGAGTCGGCGGCCGAGGAGTGAAGAGAGACTAGCAGTATTAGAGAAGCGAGTTGGGCTTGTTGATGCGTATTGACTAAATACATAACGAATTAGCACACACACACACAAAAAAAACAGCGGACGAGGGCACGGCAACAGACAGGACTGGGCGCCGTGCACCTTGTGCACTTATAGTTCCGTGCACCTTGTGGACATTACAAGTGACTACAAGCGTCAAAAAAGGTTGTCATAGAGCACCAAGTTGCGGGAACCTTAGTCGTGTGATGGTGCCGTGTAGCATACAAACATTGTGATCTCGCGAGTGGCGAACAAGTGGACGGTCGCGGGGTGGCGCAAAATTGGTGAGTGAACTCTTTTTAACTTATCTCGTCATTTTTGTCGAAAAGTGCTAAAATTGGGTACTGTTTAGTTGATAACCAAACAGGTTTCCAAGACTATGCTTGAAATACAGGATGACAGTAAAAATCACGCCGATATTTCTAAAACGCGTTGTTTGGACTACTTGTTCTTTTTTAAAATATGGATAATGCTGTAAATTGAAACACAGCACCGTAATATTCAATATCGGTAACATATGCATTAATGGAAAACATCATAGTTGTGGGTTGATTCAATGAAGAGTTATTCTGTGTTATAAGTAAATCTAATTGGTGAAAAGATATTTTTGGTCTGGTTAGAATAAATAAAGGGTAATTTTTGTCCGCTTACGGTGTTAATAAACGCCAGGTCGAGGTCTATCATTACGTGTAATAAGCTTGATCTTTCTTGTAAACTGAGCTAATAGAACTTGAAAAACTGAAATCAGTGATAATTTTTTATATATTTAGCGAACTGAGCTAGAGAAAGGGTTGATATAGATTTTTAGAACGCATATACGTGCGCCTGTTGGTGAAAAAGATGATTCCATATGATAAGTGATAACCGAGATATCAATATAGGAATGCAATTGACACTTCGGAGGATGTGGTCCGTCCATAAAAAGAAAGGGAGAGAGGGCGCTGACGAGACCAGTTTGCGGATGACGGGGAATGCGAAAGGAAGGCAGGGGTCGCTTGGCACAAAACAGGTTGTGGGGCGCTTGACGTTTCGTTGGAAGGAGAGTTATTGTAGTAGTAATGATTTGAGGATAAGCAAAAACGCTATTCCTGCAGCCCATTAGAGAGCGAGGCTCGACGTCGTTGGGGGTAGGGGGAAGGTAGTGAAAGAAATCATGACAAAGAGGGGCACCTTCTTCGGATTTGAGGCTTTTTCGTGTTGCTGAGGGGGGAGAGTACACGTGCGCTGCGGTGTTCTTTCTTCTTTCCGCCGTGTGCCAAGGCCGTGTATGTAGTTTTTTTTTTTTGTGTGGGGCGCGGGAGGTTTGGAGGCACGCTCAGTTTATCAACTCAACTAGACAGTTAAAACTGTCAAGATGTTCACCTTCAAGAAGAATGTCTCTGCGAATGAAATATCGCTTCATCTCTCCCTGACGAACAGTGCTCGAAGACCGGACATACATTGGACCTCGACAATGGAACGACGCTGGCCCGTCAACACAAGAGGAAAAAAAGTCACAGTTTCGCCGCAACGGTGAAGCAATAAATGCGATAGAAACAAATTTGAATGTAACGCAAAGAACGGAAAGCAGCTCGAAATTTTCAGCGCGTCACTTAAGCGCAGAGGACGCACGAAAAGAACACACACAGGGCGAGCATGAACTATCAAGTGTCACACAGCTCGACATTTAATTAAAGCGCGCGGCTCAAACATAAAGAAGGGCGCATGAAGCGAACGCAGGTACACACAGGACGCGTGCGATCTAACAACAGTCACAGTGGTTAGTTATTTTTGTTTGAACAGCGTGCATGCTTCGCAAAAGCGGCCGCTGCAGCGAGCGAGGTGACCTTCGTACGCTCCGTAAATTCAGCGCGGACGTCACGGTGAAAGCGCAAGACATACAACCCCCCTCCTCTCTCCACGAGGTAAGCGCGTGCGCAGGCGTCCACGTCCCGTAGGGCGATGTACACGGAGACGCCACTCATCTCTACGAGCGTGGCGAAGACCATTAAAGCGCGACCCTCGCGCACTTCACGCCATCGCGCTGGTGAGCAAGAAAGCACGCTGAAGTAAATGGTGTATATAAATAGCTCGCCGTTAGCATGCTGAAAGACGGTACTCGTTCTACTTGCGGACGCTCCAGCGAACGGATGCAGGATGAACGGCTCCGATGGAGTGGCGATAGCGGCCCATGCCGGCCGCGGTAACAGGATGGCTGTCGAAAAAGATAACGCATACGAGATTGTGCTGCCAACTCTGCCCACTGGCTGTGTTGTTCACAAAACGTTGTTTTCTCACGGAGACGTGCGTGAGTGGCCCTATAAGGTTGAAGACTTCCGAGACGCCCTCGCCACTGCTGGGGTGCTCCCTGTCGTCGTGGCGTTAGGGGCGTACCAGAACAACCATGTCTGGTCGTTCACCCTGAAAACCGGTGAAGCCACGAAGAAATTAGAGCGGTTAAGGAGCTGAAGGTCAAAGGCCGCCGGTGTGTGGTTTTCGACCCTGAGGACCAGCAGGTCAAACTGCGCCGGTACTGGATGCTTCATGGCGTCCAAGATAAAGACATCCGGACCGCATTCACTGTATTCGGGAACGTCACCGAGGTTACCGAGAGCGCTGGCGTTTACAAGGCATGCGAGAAAAGGGCTCCACCAAGAAGACCGTGTCGCTGAAGCTGAAGCCGGGAGTAAAGGTCGACGACCTGCCCCCCAGGTTCGTGTCGCCGGCGAGTTAGCCCTCTTGGTGGTGCCTGGGCGTGCAATGGACTGCCCAGGCACCACCAAGAGGTCGAAGAGAGTGCCCTGTTTTTTCATGGCATAGATGAACGGCTCTGTTCGAAAAGACAGCTAATCTTGCTAGGTGACTTTAACTGTGTCCTGAGCGCGCAAGACAGGAGTCGTGCATTCAGAGTAGGAGTACTGATATTCTGACACGGATTGTCGAAGACTGGGGCCTGCAACATGTCGCAGAAACTTTCTAAAGTATGAGTGCTGTAAAGTACATGCGATTCGAAGGTACTAGCCACGCAAGACTCGACCGTATCTACGTATCTGTCGACCTCCTTCAGAAATATAGCACTTACGAAGTAGTCCCGGTGTCGTTTTCTGACCACTGTTTAGTCCAATGCCCTATAGGATGTTCAAAGCAAAGTAACCAAGCCAGTTCTGGGTTCGTACGTTCGTTTTGGCCCAAGACCCAAAAACTGAAAACTAGCATGGGTCCCCAAGGTGTCTTGCGTCTCCCGCAAGACGACGCCAACGCAGAGCGGGCCACGACGCTGTGTGGCGTGTTTTCCGCCGCCGGTCACACTCTATGTAAATAGTTTTTAGCTACGATAGAAAGAGACCTTCGAAGTCATCGCAACAAAAGACAGCGTACAGCAAATGGTCGCAAAGCAAACTTGCTGCCCTTCTACTGGTTTTTGTCATTTTGCGCAAGCGAACTGGGTAAACTCGCCATCTTGAAGGCTGTGGCAAAACAATATCTGTGAACACTTGACTTCTTTTGCACTGCTTCGCTTTAAACGGCTCACTATTTTTTTGCAGCGAAACTACTTCTTTTGTGACATATATTGCTTGCCCGCTTTCCTCAAAATGTATTCTTTTCATTTTCATTTGTATAGAAATTAAGGATGTGCGAATAGTGAAATTTCATCTCGAATCGAATTCGACTCGAATAGTGCCGAATAGTGACCAGAAATATCGAATATCGAATCGAATCTCGAATAGTATATTTGCAGAAAACGTGTACCGCCATTTACAGCAAGACAAAGGAAAATCACACCATCTCCCGCTAAAGGGGACCATGAGGCGATGCGAGCAGTGTTTCGGCATCTAGAGCCCGCGTTTCAGAGGGGGAGTGGTGAGGGGGGAAAGGGGAGAGGGGAAGTGGAGAGGGGGAGGGGGAGAGGGGGAAGGGAAGGGGAGAGGGTTTGCACATGCGCAGTAAGGGTGGTCACGCCGCACACCACCACCACCACCACCGGATTGAACTCCGCTATAAGATGCTTCACATCTAAAATCATTGACGCTACTGCTTGGCGACAGCTTTATTACGCGCTTCTTCGGGAGTTTCATTTTCTTCTTCTTCAGCTTTTATAGGCGCGCAAGCATGTTTATAGAGGAGGCGCCATCCCAGTAAGCAGCGCCGCTCCTAACCTCCTAACGGCTAAGAGAAGGGGGTACGGTAGCTAGATTTGTTTTTCCCCTATGGTAGCGTAATACGGTTTATCTTGCAGTAGTAATGTTGTGCTCCTTCGCAATGGGTGCTGTGGGCCTAAAGATATTCGGGCGCCCGTTCAGAGCAGCGTTTTAATTAAACGTAAGAACGATGGGAGTTTCTGAATGAGCGGTGCGGTGCGGCAGTGGCGACTGCACAGCGTGAACAAATTTTCACATGTGAAGCCAATAAGCGAGCTTTTGCGGGCCAAAGTCGGGACGTTTTATCGCGCTTGAGGCATACGCGACCGAACTATGCAAGAAGTCCGTGGATTCGGAAGCGAAGTTGTGAAGAGCTTGACTCAAGTAAATGAATAAATAAACTTTATTAAAGGTCCGGCAGTTTTCTTCGGGTGAGGCGGGGGAAGATAGGATTAGCCCCTGTCCCATCCCACCCTCCGTCGATGATGATGACGTCAGGTGACGGCTCAAAGTCCTTGGACCATGGCGGCATCTTCTGCCTGCCGGACGGCCCAAACTTGGTCGTCCAGCTTGTCGCTGGTAGGTGCCGCCTCCCAGTGGCAGCGACACCTGTGTTCTTTTTTACGTATGCAAATGGCATAATCTCCTTTAATATAAACATGCGGTCGCTTTTGAACCAGGTTATCAATGAAAGTTTTAACGGAGGGCCTACTGCAACGACGTGAGCTTCAGTTTTAGCCACCCCACCCTAACTAAGTTGCACCATTGGCGTTTGTCGCGTGTTATGTATTCGTCTTGTCGAATTATTTGAAACTTCGAATACTAGCTATTCGAAAGTCGAATCGAATTATTCGTTTAGCTATTATTCGATTCGAATTCGAATATTCGCACAACACTAATAGAAAAGATTATCTTTATGGTTGAAGCCTATTTTTAATTTTCCCGTGCGTGGTGTCCCGTGCGTGTTACCAGACGCCACCTGCGTTTGACTCAACACTCAAATTCTTCTGGTCTCTCAACCCAAAACGAGCCTGCGCAACGCATCTTGGGGACTCAGTGTCTAGGGTCCTCAATTCTAATATTCGAATTACGACTTGATAAAGCGAGGCCTTGCCGACTTGGAATAATTTTTGACCGGTACATTGACATAAGTTGATGCTTTATGGCAGCTTTTTAGGGATGCGGTTGAGGCCTCCTACAGAAACATGCAATTTAATATCTTCCGCGGATACAGGGGGGAAACAAGCAGTGATGAACCAAACGCATTAAACGCGCATTAAACCGCAGATTGCGGCTCGCTAAGAGCTATAATAAAGTAAGAACGCTGCATTACTTTATAAAGCAAATACGTGACGGACAGAAATAAATTTAGAAATCTAGAAAGGCAAGGATACTTTTTACTTGATCCCGAGTCATAAACTTGAACGCAACCCGATCGAGCAGCGGAAGTTTGTTAAACGAAATGGCGAAGAAAAATATACCATTCCCTCCTTAAATGTCGGAAGTTATTGCGTAACTGAGGACGTAGAAACATGTGCGATGCTTCAAGAATCGCTTTAATTCCACTTTTTGTGCACTCAACAGTCGCCCTGTTTAACAAGCAAGGACCTGTCGTCAACGGAATATGCCAGATATAGCTGTATCTTAAACCGGAGTGTGCAAACTACTGTCTTAATTCATGCCAGATTGTCCAGCATGTGTCACATATGGTCATCATATCATGAATGCACCGACGCGTATTCTTGGAATACGCAACGACTAGGAGGGCGCTTGAGCTTCGCCTTCAAGAGCAGGGGGGGGGGGGGGGGATCGGAGATCTTTGCTCGTTCCGCTTTCGTTCTGGCGGTGTTACGTCACAAAAGTGGGCGGTCCGCAGCTCTCTTCCGCCGAGAGGAAGACGACAGCCAATCGTCAAGCGGTGAGCGGCGAGCTTTCCGGAAGTAGACGCGCATCGTTTGTCCTCGGCATGGGGACCGTATATTTCAAAACGAAGTGTTTCTCGCCTTCTAATAAATACAGTTGTTATACGAAAAGATATTGTTTTTCTTTTCAAGCTCAAGCAGTTTCTGAAACCATAGCTTTGAGTGCTGATATTTATTGGTGTTAGTTTTTGTAACGTGCTTGCTGTGTTAGGTAGCGCACGCGAAAAAAAACAACAACAAAAGTAGCGGTTGGCGCAGTTTTTCAAAATGTCGTCCCACCGGAATGTCTGGCTTGGCTCCCGGGTGTCGGATCGTCAAAGTGAGTTTCTGCTGGCTTTTATAAAAGAGCACCCACAGATCGCAACGCCGTCGCGTCCGCTGGGGCCGTCGTTCACGAGTGAGGACCGGGACGACACGTGTGGCAAGAGCTGGAGGCGCTTTTGAACTAAGAAGTCCCTGCGCATAAGACCACAGCCCAGTGGCTGGCTCGTTCATTTCGTTCGCACTGTTCGTTTCGAGAACTGAAAGCGACGCCGCACTCGCTCATGGCTTCAAACGCATCTCGCACCTCCAACCGCAGAGAAGCACACGTCGCAAGCGCGATTGTCTGAAAGTCAGCTGTTGCGGCAGCCGCAACCGCCGCATCATGCCGTGCGAAGCCCTTGTTCGCTCGAGAGAACGCGTGCGGCAGCCTCGTGATCCGTTCGTCTGTAGCAGACGACATGCTCGTTATGATGCGGTCTGACGTCACCAAAAAATAAAAGATCAAGCAAAAAGAAAAATGGCTACGCCCCTCAGAGACGTGGTTTTTTCCGGCTTCGGCTAATCGCGTGCGCCGCCAGAATGGATTCAGAAGGAACGGCGCAGAACAGAGATCTTCGATCACCCTACTCGTTATTACGCGATATGACGTCACCAAAAAGAAAAGATTAAGCAAAAAAAAGAAATGGCGACACCCCCCCCCCCCCCCGGCCTTGAGTGGCATCTCCCGCTTCAGCCAATCAGCGCGCTTTTCTTCCCCAGGGAACGAACAAGCGGAACGAACAGATCGCCGATCGCCCCCCAGAACGCGATAGCGCAATCGGACGCTGTTCGCAATGCCTTCTCAATCGCTGGACTGGCTTCTCTTCTCGGTGGACAGCTAAACCGCGTCGCAAGGAAAGGAACGTCTGTGCGCCTGTAAATTGGCCCTTTCATACTATCCCGGAATGCCCTCCTGCAAGCACAGTTTCGAAGTGCCCACTACGCGCCCGTACGGCAAAACGAATATCTGCGCAGCTGCACACGTTGTTGATGCTGTTGTTGATAATGACAATTAATTTTGCCTGTGTGCCTTGTAAATGGTGGGCCCTAAACCAACCACTCCTTGCGCAATTCACGTGTTTTGACGCCTAGTGGTCGATTCCACGAAATATCAAAAAAGTGTGTATATTTGATGTTTCCGATTTTCCTGATAATTTTGTATGTTGTGCACATATGACTGCACAGCACGAAATCGCAGTTCGTTTTCAAATAAAACTTTTCTCATAACAGGAAAATTCGACAAGTTCGCCGGTTGACGACGACCAGTTTACGAAGAGTGCGTTTTCGTAAATTCGCGATCATGCTGGCAGCTACTGAAGCTATATTTTACAAATATCTTCCTTTTTGGCGGAAGTAGAAGTAAAGAGGAAATAGCTCTTATGATTTCATGGAATTCTGAGCAAATTATATATTTTTAAAAATTCACGAAAAACGCTGCGTTTTTGAAAATCAGTCAATTTAGGACGCTATGGCTACTTCTGTGAACATCTCAGCTTGTTCATATTTGCCATATGAATAGGCCTTTATGTGAATAATGAACCTCTGCATTTGTATTTCTCTAATAATTTTCAAAGTAGTAAATTTTCATGCTCGAAACACCAAAAGAGAAAAGTGCTCCTCAAATAAAAAATCTATAATAAAAAAAACCAATCTCAATTTTGTTAAACGTCCCCCAAAATGTTCTCAAAGGACTGCAGAATGATATTATGAAAAACATATTGCATCATTTTTATTAGGACAAAAGCAGAAAATGTCAAACATTGTGTTTCCAGAGCGTGGTGGCTACTGCGTAAAAGACATCTCTAGTAACAAGAAATACAGTAAACGTCTTTTTTCTTCTCTGTGCTTCGCTAAACAACAGTAATGATCTATTGTCGGAAAGTGGGAACTGTTTTGTAAAGAAAAAGATCGTTCCAATTAAATGCATTTGCGACACCACTTATATTCCTCGTCGACGGGCAGCACGGACATTTTCATTCCTCTGGATAATTTTTTTAAGTAAATGCGCTTACCTATATAAAAGCAACGAAGCTAAACGCGAAATTTGTGTAGCTGAGTCGATCATGCATTGTAAGAATGTGACAAATCGCAAATAGCGACAGTGGTGAACGGCGAGTACCGCAGTGCAACTATAAGCACAGCAGCCACACATTGTTTTGCCAGGCATTGTCGCTCTGCACGAGAAAATGCTGGGGTGTCGATTGCGTTGGTTACACGATACATTTTTCACCGCTCGTCGCTCTCCCCGCCCGGTCTCTGGATCCGCACCGTGCGGATCGTGTGGCGGATCGAGTGGCCCGCGCTACAAGCACTCGTGTAAACGGAGTAGCATGCGTTAGCCGGACAGGTGCAAGGGCGGCGCGATAGACGCCCGCCTGAGCAGACGACAGCAACGAGCACGGCTGTGCCAGTCAGCCAAACACCACCTGAGATAGAAGTTAAGCATCCAAATTGTGCTTCACCTTGATGCGATCACTGTCCTACGCTCTGAAGGTGGCTACGGGTAGGCGTTATAGCCATGACCGCGATTTTGTACGGACTGCCTCATGGTGCACAAAAAAAATTCCGCTGCAGCGGAATTTTCGTTATGTAGAAGATATCGTATCGAGTCTCTTTTGCGGAGGGTCATGAAGTAGGATGCGCACTCAATTCAAGAGGGAGACCAGATCTGCCAGCACTGCTTCAAGACATACAAGGAGATGCAAAACAAAGCAGATGCAATGCAAACAAAACGTGTTTTTCTCCGTGGCCAAACTGCTGCCACCAATGTTCACGTAATCGATTCTTTTTAAACTCTGCATTGATCACATAAGGTTTGACAACGTACACATTCGGGCCAACAAAACCACACGTCTTGGCGACCGCGCTCCAGAAATTCATTTCCATTCATGAAGAGACCTTGGCTTTTATACCAATCTCTCATTCTGGCGCACCACATCATCATAAGAGACGCATGGAGGGAATGCGTTCTTTAGCACTCAAGATATGAATTATACTCAACTGAAATAGAGAAAGAAAAGGAGGCTACAACTGAAAGTGCCTACTGTGGACTGAGGTGTCTAACACTGGCGTGAAGTCGCAAACCACGCAAATGCATTTAATTGGAACGATCTTTTTTTCTTTACAAAACAGTTCCCTCTTTCCGACAATAGATCATTACTGTTGTTTAGCGAAGCTCAGAGAAGAAAAAGACGTATTACTGTATTTTCTTGTTACTAAGATGTCCTTCACGCAGTAGCCACAACGCTCTGGAAACACAATGTTTGACATTTTCTGCTTTTGTGCTAATAAAAATGATGCAACATGTTTTTTCATAATATCATTCTGCAGTCCTTTGAGAACATTTTGGGGGACCTTGAACAAAATTGAGATTGGGTTTTTTTATTATAGATTTTTTAATCGAGGAGCACTTTTCTCTTTTGGTGTTTCGAGCATGAAAATTTACTACTTTGAAAATTATTAGAGAATACAAATGCAGAGGTTCATTATTCACATAAAGGCCTATTCATACGGCAAATATGAACAAGCTGAGATGTTCGCAGAAGTAGCCATAGTGTCCCAAATTTGACTGATTTCAAAAACGCAGCGTTTTTCGTGAATTTTTAAAATACATGATTTGCTCAGAATTCCATGAAATCATACCACCTATTTCCTCTTTACTTCTACTTCCGCCAAAAAGGAAGATATTTGTAATATATAGCTTCAGTAGCTGCCAGCATGATCGCGAATTTACGAAAACGCACTCTTCGTAAACTGGTCGTCGTCAACCGGCGACACTTGTCGAATTTTCCTGTGATGAAAAAAATTTTTATTTGAAAACGAACTGCGATTTCGTGCTGCGCAGTCATATGCACAACATACAAAATTATCAGGAAAATCGGAAACATCAAATATACACAGTTTTTCGATCTTTCGTGGAATTGACCCACTAGTGTGATTCCACGCTTCTGCCACGCAATATTACATGTCAATGGCGCTCCTCGCATTGCTACATTCATACAGTGTGTTCTTCCGAAGCAATTTCGAGAACTGGCGTACAGATGCTTTCCACGCCAAAATTGTGGGTTCGATTAACAATAAACCAAATTTTGTTTTTAATAATATTTATTTGCATCTATCTCGAATTTTCGCTGACGGACAACGCTGATTTTTTGGTCACAACCAACGACGCCGACTCTGACACAGGAATTTCTGCGAAACGAGCTTTTCAACGCTGCTGCGTTAAAAAATATAGCAACTGCGCAGGAATCGCTGAAATATCACCAGTTAATCGCACTGCGCCTACGGGGAGTGCACTATATGGTAATATGCGATCTCGTACCTCGTTTTTTTTCGTTTTATGGATGGCTTGTGATGACAAAATTTCTCTCGCGGTAAACTGGTTCGTGAGCGTCTTTCTGAATTTAGCCCTTTTTTCTCGGACATGCTATTTTCGCCAAGAGTCTGTCAATCTCTGGTAGCTCGAGGCACAAAGGAAGACGCAATAACGATAAACATGTGTAATGGCAAATTACGTTAATGCATGACATATATGACTGTGCGAGCTGCGTGACGCTGAAAAATACATAGCGCCTGATCAACTACCCCTTGATAAAATTAAGAGATTAATAGTAAGCGGACAATCAAGCAGAGACTGGAAAGGCTTTACATACCAAAATCTGAGTTAAAAATTTTACGCTGATATTGTATGAAAGGCCGATTGAATAAGCTGAGCGGAAGGGTATTCTAAAGCTGCACAGTGATCTGTGAGAGAAATAGCTGGCTGTTGCTTAATACGGTTTTCGTCGAATGAATGTCTTGGGAATAATCAATTTCTGCTAGTGCGATTCCTATAGTAAGTAATTCGTCAGCGGATGAAATTAATATTTGTGACACCATGAAAGCTTAAATCGGCAATACCTAAACGCTGTTAGATACGAACTGCGCACATTGCAGCATCCAGCTTTTCAGCGGATAAGTGCGGCATTCCCACGGAGGCACGGGAGTGTGAGTCATCCCCAGAGCGACGCCTCCGCGCCAGAGCCGAGGTGGTTCGTATTTCACGTTCATCGATCCTGGGACGATGGCCTCACCGGGATGCAACATGATGCAAGGAGGCATTGCATCTCTAGACGCGCGCAATTTTTCAAAATGGGACGACTGGCGAGCGCAGTACACAATTTTTTGAAAGCCAGGTCCATTTCATGGGTCCGTTCAACTTTATTCTTTTCTTGCTTTTTTGGTAGATTGGACTAGCGACTGAGCTAGCTTTGCATACATCGGTATGAAGTTTCTGTAGTATCCTGCAAGCCCAGGAAGGATCGAACCTGTTTCTTTGTCTCAGGGCGCTTTGCAGTGAGGAGCTTGTCTACTGTGGTCTCCAACGGTTGCACATTGCCACCACCAATTTCGTGGCCTAGAAATACCACGCTGTGGAGTCCAATCTCGCACTTCCGTGCCTTGATGGTAAGGCCGGCCTCCCTGATCCTTTCGAATAGCTTGCGTAATGTCGACACATGTTCTTCCCAGGAATCGGTAGCGACGATAACATCATCTATATAGTGCTGGACTCCCTTCACGTCCCTCAGTCGTATTCTCATGAGGCGTGTGAACACGGCTGACGCTGTTTTTATGCCAAACGGCATACACGTGAACTGACACAACCCGGATTCCGTGGCGAATGCTGTTTTCGGTTTAGATTCAGCCGCCATGGGAACTTGCCAGTATCGTTTGGATAAATCAAACTTTGAGAAGTACTTTTTTCTTTTTTTCAGAAGTACGGTTCGGTGAATCGGCTCTGCGTCGGCTTCAAGTACATCGTTTATTTTGCGAAAATCGATGCACAGCCTGTATGTGTTGTCTGGCTTCCTCACTACCACCAGTGGAGAACTGTACGGGGACGTTGACCTCTCGAGGACTCCGAGGCGTAACATTTCTTCTACTTCTTTTTCTATGGTGTCCTTCAGCGCAAAAGGCAGAGGATACTGTGGAACTTGGATGGGTACCGATGATGTTAAATTCAGTGTGCACTCGACAAGATGCGTCCGTCCAGGCACATCAGAAAAGACATCATTGAACGTCCCCAGGAGGTTCCTTATTTCTCGTCGTTGGACTGGGGAGAGCGTCTCAGCGAGTTTGACTTCTGCGAAAATATCATTTTGCTTGTTACTGAAGCATGGTATTTGTGCATCACAAGCCTCGTCTCCAATGGCGATAAAAGCACAGTTCACGTCCTTCGACACCATAGTACGTTCATAGTATTTTTTTAGCATGTTAATGTGAAAGAGTTTGACTTTGTTCCCCAGGTCAAGCAAGAAGTCTACGTCGTTTTTCTTGCCGACAACGTGAAACGGTCCTCTCCATTCGAGTAGAAGCTTGTTTTGAGTAATCGGTAAAAGGAGAAGAGCCTGATCCCCAACCTTTAGACCACGCTTCTTTGTTTCCTTGTCGTAGCATCGACGCTGGTACTCCCTTGATGTTAACATATTTTTATGGGCCAGGTGCAGGGTGTCTTCAATACGTTCGCGTAGATTGAGAACGTACTGATAAGCTGTCCTTAAATCGGGGTTCACTTCGTCTTGCGTCCACAGCTCTTTCATTATTGACATTGGTCCGCGTACGTATCGGCCATAGATAAGCTCGAACGGTGAGAAACCCATACTTGCTTGGGGAACCTCCCGGTATGCAAGAAGCAGGGGTGCTAGATACCGATGCCATGATCTAGGTTTCTCATGACACAAGTTTCGGAGCATTTGTTTCAGGCTTCCGTTGAAGCGCTCCACTAGACCATTGCACATGGAGTGATAGGGTGTTGTGGTCATCATCTTGGCAGACAAAACCTTCATGGCTTCCTGCATTAAACTAGACGTGAAGCAGGGGCCTCTGTCTGTAAGTATTTCTTTGGGAATTCCAATCCTTGAAAACATCTCAAAAAGTCCATCTGCAACAGTAGGTGCATCAATGGATGGTATCGCGACAGCGTCGGGATATCTCGTCGAACAATCTATTAGCACCAAGATGTATCGGTTGCCTTTCAACGAAAATGGTTGCATTGGTCCTACTATGTCTACCACCACCCTCTCAAAGGGCGTATCGATAATAGGCATCTGGCCTAGCGAAGCCTTAGCCAGTCGTCCTTTAGGCACCATTCTTTGGCAGACGTCGCATGACAGAACCGCTTTCTTTCTGCCTGCATTCCGGGCCAATAAAACGCCTCCTGCAAGCGGTCGCTTGTGCGTTTTATTCCTTGATGTCCGGTCAGAGGACTGTCATGGGCTACCTTCAGGACATACGCACGCAAACACACTGGTAAGACAACTTGCTTGATCTTCTTCCCGTTGTGAAGATAGCACTCTCTATAAAGTAATCCATCTTTCATAAAGAACATTTCTCGATGCCCCATTTAGTAAGGCGAACCACGTCGATTCGTTCAAAACACGACTTTAGCAATGGATGATCCCTTTGGGCAGCACGAAGATCTTCTTTTGTGATGGCAGAGTACCTTGTTCCTTCCCCATACTGGCAATTCCATTTTCCGCCTTTCGCTGTTGCCACACTCACGGGACTCAGTACCCCGCACTCTTCGGTTCCTTTCCGAGCGTTGCCCTCCTGATCCTTCCTATAGGTCCATTCCGGGTCAGGATCGTAAGGTGCTCGTGCCCCTGGTATATTTCTTATTATCACTTCATACAGGGGACGTGCCATGCATTTGACAAGTAGACGTCCTGCAAAATACGGTGAAGACAGGTGTATCCACGCTTCTGGAAGTTCGTAGGACGTTCCGTCCGCAAGGATGATGGTTCCGCATCTTCCTGTCAAAGCTCCGTCAGGAACCAAGTTCCGCTGCACTATCGCATTATTGTTACCTGTGTCACGTAGTACGGTTACCTTCTTTCCCAAAACCAACCAAGCGGATATTGGCATGGACCTCTTCGCTGTGCAGATTCCCTTCTCTTGTCGTCGCCCTTAAAAACGCCGAGGAACTCCTCCACCGGGTCAGTCGTAAGCTCTTCCCTTTCTGCACGCAAGAGTGCAGTCCCCCGGCAACAAAGCTCTGCGTCTCCCATTGGCCGAAAGTGACGCCACCTGTTTGGGACTGCCAATTGGACGAACCTGACATCATCTCGCCGCAGTTCTTGATTGGCGGGAAGTGACGTGTGGGAAAGCTTTATAAGAAGCACAACCATCGAAAGCCGGGTCGTGTTCTCCTGGCCGTGGTGCGCAGCGTACGATATGCTGCCGGCCGAAACTATGTTTATCTGCAGTCTTGTCACCCTCTTTTATTAATGCTCCTATTATAAATAAATCTAAGTTCTTCATCGCACTTCCGCGTCATTCAAGGCCAACTCCCGCACCTCAGCGGTGGGATGCAATAACTGGTGGCAGTGGTAAGGATGGACCCTCAATCCAAGAAGTTCTCACCGACAGGGAACGGTCTCCGGAAGGACTGAGCGTCTGGGTACGGCGAGTGAGGAAGCCTTCAACCCACAGAGACCTGAGCAACTGGGAAGAAAGACAGAGTGGAGTCTTCGACCCAGAAAGTCCTGAGCAACGGGGAGCAGCGGACGGATGAACCAAATGGCATGGTGTTGCATCCGTGGGTGAGCGTGTGGTTTTTTTTTCCTTTGGATTCGCCAGACTTCGAAACTTGTGTGTTAATTATGATAGTTCTGGGAATCGGGTGATTTGTCGCAACTGAGTGTTTTCACAAATTTAACGAAACAGTTCGAACCACCGGTAAGAGCAGCTGAAATGGATTTGAGAAGGTTGACGAGGTCAGACCTGTTGTTGTTGTGCGATGAGTTGGGAGTGGATGTGGACAAGAATATGAAGAAACCAGCTATACAAAAGACAATTAAGGAAAGTGAAAATGACGATGAGAGTATTCGGATTGCTTGGGAAGTGTTGCAGGACGCGCAAAAGCGAGACCTAGAACAGAAAAAGCTCGAGCTAGAGCGGGAAGAACGCTTGAGAGAACATGAGCGACAACAGCAAAAACACGAAAAAGAAATGGCTGAGATACAATACAGATTGAAATCCTGAAGTCGCGTGCAGCGGCGGGTATCGAAGGGGACAACCTTGTGAGACCAAGCGAGGTCGAGCCATGTCGAATGGACCAGTGGAATAAACCATACAAGTTGGGAGAGGACATTGCGTTGTTCTTGGTCCATTTCGAGAGAACTTGCGAGAGGTGTAAATTTTCCCCGAGCACTTGGTCGCAGCGCTTAGCGACGTTGTTACCCTGTGAGGCGGCAAATGTAGTCGCAAGATTGAGTGTGAGTGATGCGGAGGACTACGGGAAGGTGAAAGCAACGATTTTGAAGAGGTACCGAATTTCCTCAGAAGCATTTAGGCAGCGTTTCAGAGACGCTAGCAAAAAGAGTAATAAGGACTACTCTGAGTTCGCGTACGGTTTGAAAACAAACCTCTTGGAGTGGCTGAAGGGCACCGATGTCTACGAAAGTAGAGATAAGGTTGTGGAGTGTATATGTCTCGAACAATTTTACCGCAGTATTCCACAGGCAGGGAGACTTTGGGTGCAACATAGGGATGGCGTAGATACGGTAGAAAAAGCAGCGCTGCTAGCTGACGAGTGTGTGATGCGGCGAAAGCTCAGTACTGATGACACGCGTTTACATGGAAGGGATTATTCAAAAGGGTTTAGCCATCCAAAAACGCAGACACCAGCAAAAGCTACCCAGAGGGCCGAAACTGCGGAACAGACAAAAGAAGGGAACCACGATAACGGAGTTAGCAACACTTCGGCAGAAAGGAAAAAAAAGGTTGACTCTCGAGAATAGGGATGGTCGATTAAAATTTTTAATCGATTAATCGTTAATCGATTTAGCCTTTATTCGATTAATTGCTTTCGGTGGAATCTTTTAATCAATTAATCGACATTTTTAATGGGTGCTTTAAAACCCATATCTCTTTGTTTGAGAGGCATCGTTCGTGTTTAATATGGTCCCAAATCTTTTCATTAGACGCGCTGGCGATCCAAAATTCCCCCTTTCGAAAGTGTCGACGACGGGCCCCTTGCGTGCTGTGTGCGAAAATTCACACTTTCGCACAGTGGACACAAGGGGCCCTCGTCGTTGGTTGATGTCGCGGATTCGAGCATCTGTGGCCATCATCCCTGGACTATTCGGCAGCAGGTCGCATTTTCTCGAAGCCTGCCTACTCGAGCTCATCGAAACCGGAGGCGCGTTCGGGGACCACACTGGTTGGAAAGTCGCAGTTGAAACATGCAGTGTGGCGGAGGGTGAGGCAATCCCGAGAAAGGTAAAAGAGAGACGAGGAGAAATTAAATAAGACGCTCGCTCTAGTAAGCAAGTAATCTTTTGTCGGTTTGTCGGTTAGATATTGTGGAAGCCCTACATAATACTATAATTGCGGACTGACGGGATCTTTTTCTTGCGGTCACCTATGCAGAGATTACACAGAAATAAACTGGCCTCAAACAGACCATCCGTACAGGCAACTGCGGGAAATAGAAGGAAATAAGATGACATTTAGGGGCTCGTTTTTCTTTGTTAGACACAATAATAAGTAGAACTAAGAGACAATATTGCCAAGAAAAGTATAGGGGGTGTTATTTGTAATAATAGTGATATAAATCTGAAGAAAGTGAAGTGGACGGAAAGATAACTTGTCGCCGGAAGGGACCGAACCTGCGACCTTCGAATTACTTTTAGGGGCTCGTTCTTCTTTGTTAGACACAATATTAATTAGAACTAACAGACAATGATGCGAAGGAAAGTATAGGGGAGGTTAAGGGTGTATGACAAAGAAAACGAGCCCTTAAAGGTCACCTTCTTTCCCTCATTCATAGCGAGGGCCTCGTTCTGGCAGACTTGGTGCCTTCAGGTAGTATGCGAGGGATTATTGGTCAGCTGCCAGCGTGTAAAAAAGGTCACTTGCTACGTGACGCCAAAAGGCAGAAAAAGAGTGTTCCACACTCGCCGCCATGGCTGTGATCGGCGCTGACTAACACTCCTAGGTCATGTGTACCCTATGAAGTGGACGGGGTATGACCGCCGCCGTAGCTCAGTGGTAGAGCATCGGACGCGTTATTTGAAGGTGGCAAGTTCGGTCCCTGCCGGCGGCAAGTTATCTTTTCGTCCACTTTACTTTCTTCACATTGACATCCCAATTATTACAAATAACATCCTCTATACTTTCCTTGGCATTATTGTCTGTTAGTTCTAATTAATATTGCGGGAAATAGAGTGACATGAGTTTCTGCCTCCCGGCTAGAAAAAACAGCAGCTGCGCCAGTATACTCCGCAGGTTTCATCTGATCTTTGCCGTAACACGGCGCCACTCACACCTTTTCAATTGTGCGTACATCCTGAGCTGTGAGCGCTATCTAGTGTACTAGATATTACAACATAAATTGCGCGACTGTCCTTTCTTGTCACAGTAGAAGACGGAGGCCTCTAGCTGAAAGCTGTATTTCTCCCTAATATGCGACCACACAGTATTACTAAGTGCTACAAGGTCACTTCTTCAATAGTAATGCACTGGATGCTAGACGTTCGGTAAACCGACGCGTAAAGTTGCGGATTACCATAAAGGGTCTATAAGGGCCTTTTCACAATTTGCGAGTGCGCATTCCTGCACTACCTTTTCTGTCAACTAATGGCAGCAACTTTCTTGCTTCAAGAGAAGACGAGGTCGTAGTTGCACGTGCTGGCGTTTGTCTGTTATGCGTGTTCGTGTCAAGAGAGCCGAGTTTACACTTTCCGGCGTCCCAGCGCGAGCAAACCACGCTTGAACACTCTGTTTGAAGAAGTGACTAGCTGCCATTAATTGGACTAACTGCATCGTAGGAAAGTTAGCTCAACAATTATGAAAACAGTATATATACTCTATAAGACGGACAGTTGGGCTAGTTGGTATACAGCAAATAAAAGATGGTTACTAGCGCCGTTGTCCTCTTTGCGCTAGCAAACATATCTTATTATGTATATTCGGATTACCTAATCATCTGCCCATCATCGTACTTCATCACTCTTTTTGCCCCGTTGCGTTTTCCCCGGTGCAGAGTAGCAGGCAGGGGCGTACTAGCTCAGGCCACCCTCTCCGCCTTATAATACATTTTCTCTCTCTGTTTCATTGGTAAACAATATTTTATTTGCTAAAGAGTAAAACAGAACGGCACTAAGAACCAGTGAGTAAATAAGCAGCGCATATTACAATGCCGCACTTACACAAGAAACGAGTAAAATCTAGGGTTGAATAAAATACAAAGAAAGTTGCGATTGACACTACAGGTGATGAAAACTACTCGTATACCAAATGTAAGCAGACATGCGTTTATGCGGCAACACGATGAAACAGCGCGGCAAAAAACAAACACGAACAAAATAAGCTACAAGACGATGCGCTGGCACGTATGAAATTTACAGAAAAGAATCAACTTCTCGTTTGAAAGTTCGCGAATCGCCGTGCTGCTAACTTTCTCAACAGTCCCCTTTTGTTTTGTTTCATGGGGTTGCTGCTCCGAACCACATGCTTTCTTCTACTGAGCGAAGAAATGTCAGTTGCCCGAGATGCTCTGGCAACAAACGACACCTCCTTTGGGTCGCCACACATCCAGCATGCGAAAAAAGGCGCTCGGATGCTACTGAAAATGCAGGAATTGGCAAATACTCCATTGCGACGTCAAACACATGATCTAGGCCAGTTCGCATGCTGTGCCAAGTCTCAAGTGGGTTCGGATTGGTGCGGCGATCGACTACAGGGTTACTATAGTATGTCTTGAACTGAGAAGGCATTTAGTTCATCGGATCGTACTCCAGTGCAACGCAATTGCGTAGAAGTGCGCGATCGACGGCATCCCAAATAGAACCAGAAAAAGTAGTTGTAATCGGCTTTGCAAATTCCTGCGTCTAAGGATAGCGTTCAGCGTGGATACCGTTCAGCGTCTGCGTCTCAGGATAGCGCGCCTCGCAGTCATGCGCTCCGGTCAAGGGGCAAGGTTGGCGGCGGGAGTGGGGGATGCCGTAATCGATTAATCCAATAGTTTTAATCGATTAATTCGATTAATCGAAATGCACAAATAGATTATGATCAATCGATTAATTGTGGACCTTTAATCGATTAATCGATTCATCGTTCATCGATTTTACCATCCCTACTCGAGAATTCGAGAAAAGACAGCCGTACCGATGTTATAAATGCCAGGGCCTAGGTCACTTTGCCGCGGATGGCAAGAAAGAAAAGCCAGTGGTGCTTTCCTATGTGAGCGGAAGCATAGACAGCTTGGAGCTTCTTCGTCCGTACCTACAGGAGCTGCCTATTAACGGAAAGATCTGCCGGGTTTTAAGAGACAGTGGAGCAACCATGGACCTATTTCACCCTTCTTTTGTAAGCGCGGAAAACTACACTGGAGGGGTAACTTGGATAATGTCTGTCCTAGAAGAACAGCGTTTGCTTACCAATAGCGAGAGTCACATTATCCGGTCCTTTCGGAGACCTGGAGAGAGACAGGCGTCTCGAAGGCACTGCCAATGGACTACCCGTATCTCTTTTCAAACCATTCAGAGTGTTTGTTAGAGGAGCGCGGTCAGGAGTTAGGAGAAGGAAGAGTGCAAGGATTAAAGCGCTCGCGAGCTCGCCAAATCGCGGCTCAGCTTGCGAATGAACCAAGCACGGATGAGGCCAAACAGGAGAAAGCACCTTCCAAACTCCAACCCAACACCATGGCGGGAAAAACGAAGAGCGCGATGGGCGAGGGGGCGCGAGAAACCATCGCCGCGGAACACCCTCCCCGCGAAGCTATGAGGTCAGCTCAAATAACGGAGACAGAGAACGCCTCGGTGCTTCCTCCTACCTCGGGTAGCTTTGACAGGCTTCTCCAAGTAGACTGAGAGTCGCTCATCGCCGAACAAGCGAAAGACCAGACTCTTACACGTTTACACTTCCACGCTAAAGAGGGCCTGGCTAGGCGCAATGTAAGCATCCACAAAAAGGGAGGACGGTTGTATAGGCACTACCGAGATCTTAAAAAAAATCACACCATCTCCCGCTAAAGGGGACCATGAGGCGATGCGAAGCAGTGTTTCGGCATGTAGAGCCCGCGTTTCAGAGGGGGTGGTGAGGGGGAAAGGGGGAGGGGAAGTGGAGAGGGAAATGGGAAGGGGAGAGGTTATGTGGAGAGGGGGAAATGGGAGGAGAGATGGGAGGGGAGAGGAGGAGTGGAGAGGGGAAGTGAAGAAGGTTTGCGCATGCGCAGTAAGGGTGGTCACGCCGCACACCATCACACACCACCACCACCACCGGATTGAACTCCGCTATATGATGCTTCGCATCTAAAAGCCGGACTCTTGATCAGTTAATTGTTCCGGAGAGGTATCGGGCTGATCTGGCTTTGTGTCATGGAAACGGCTGGTCAGGTCATCTAGGAGTCAACAAAACCAAAGAGAGGCTTTTGCTAGAGTATTACTGGCCAGGATGCTTTAAAGATGTAGAAATTTACGTGAGGTCCTGTGACGCGTGTCAGCGAGTGGAAAAGCCGGGAGATAAGCGCAAGGCGCCTTTAAAGTTGGTTCCCTTAATCACAGAGCCATTCCGTCGACTCGTAATCGATACAGTGGGACCGTTATCGGAGAGCCGATCGGAAAGCAGGTACCTTCTGACTATGCTCTGTCCTGCGACAAAGTTTCCGGAAGCGATTCCGTTGAAAGAACTTAGTTCCCCGAGATAGTGGATGCTCTGTTGTCCACATTTGCGCGTATCGGTTTTCCTGCAGAGATTCAAGCTGACCAGGGTACTGTATTTACAAGTGCCTTAACAACAACGTTCCTAGAAAGGTGCGTGGTGCGACTCGTACATAGCTCAGTGTATCATCCCAAATCAAACAGTGTTGAAAAGATGCACTCGCTGCTTAAGAGAGTGTTACGTGCCTTGTGCCATGAGCACAAGGCAGACTGGGAGGATTGTTTACCTGCAACACTGTTCGCGTTGAGAACAGTTCCACACAGAGCAACAGGCTTCACTCCCTCCGAGCTGGTGTATGGACGGACGCGCTTCGTTCCCCACTCAGAAGATACGAGAGATGTGGGAAGGAACAGGTGAAAGCCAGACAGTCGTGAGTTACGTCTTAGAGTTGCTGGATCGCTTGAGTACATCACGCGAATTGGTGCAGAAAAACCTCAAAGAGGCACAGAAAAATGCGAAGACGTACTATGACAGGAGTGCGCGTAAACGAACATTTAAGATAGGCGACATGGTCATGATCCTCAGGCTTTCTCGTAAAACAAACTCGAGGTACAGTGGGATGGACCTGTTAACGTTACCCCCCAAAAATTTCAGAGACTAATTACACCCCAGAATTTCCAGGGAAAAGGAACAAAGGACTAATTTACCACTGCAATCTAATGAAACCTTACTTTGGAAGGGAAGAGGTTGTCAACAAGGTTGTAAATTCGTCAGAGGAAGTAGCGGTCGAACTTCCACTTTTGGGACCAAAGGCGGGCGCGAAGTGCTCCATAGAGGACGTGCTGAATGTGTCGGTAAATCGAATCGCTCTCGACGCTAATCAGGTAGGGGACCTTCGTAAACTCTTCGAAAAATTTCACCAGTGCTTCAGCAACAACGCTTATCACTCGAGATTGAGTTGACATCGGATGAGCCGGTCCATTCTAAACTGTATCGCGTCTCACCTCGTCAAAGACAAATAATGGAGGTAGAGATAAAACGAATGATCGAGCTGGGAATCATTGAGCCAGCAGAGAGTGATTACACTTCTCCTATGATACTCATCGAAGCGAACGGGAAGGAGCCGCGCCCATGTGTCGACTATAGGAAACTGAATGCCATCACAAGGGACCATCTCTACCCTGTACCTAACATAGAAGAACGAGTCGAACGGGTGAGCGGAGCCCAGCATATTTCTACCCTCGATTTAGTTAGAGGTTAATGGCAGGCTCCAGTGTCAGAAAGCGCAAGTCGCTACGCAGCGTTCACCTCTCGCTTGGCACGTTTCGACCCCTCATGTTGAGTTTCGGGCTGAAGAACGCTCCGTTTAGCTTTTCCAAGCTGATGGATGTGGTCTTGAAGGATCTACAAAATTACGCGATCCCCTACTTAGATGACATCGCAGTCTTCTCCGACAGCCGGAACGAACATTTAGGGCACCTAAGGGAAGTGTTGGCCCCTTTAAGAGACGCGGGTCTCACGGTAAAGGCCGAAAAATGCAACTTTGGATGTTCGCATGTTACCTACTTAGGACATGTCGTGGGACAGAGAAAGAGGAGGCCCTCAGAACTAAAGATCGGACCTATCACTAGCTTTCCACAACCGCGAACGAAGACAGATGTCCGGGCTTTTTTGGGGCTCGTAGGATATTACCAGCGGTATATTCCAAACTCCTCGCAGCTAGCAAGCCCTTGACAGACGCTCTCCGAAAAGGAGAACCCGAGAAATTTTCGTGGAATGAGGCAAAAGACAGCGCATTTAAGGAACTGACAAGAGTCCTAAGCTCTGGGCCAGTGCTTCGGACCCCCGATTATTCTAAGGAATTCATAGTGCAAGCGATGCTAGCGAACGTGGGTTGGGGGTAGTCCTAAGTCAGGAGGGGGATGACGCGGAGGAGCATCCGATATTGCATGCTAGCCGAAAACTAACATGCAGAGAAGAGGCGTACAGCGCCTCGGAAAAGGAATGCGCCTGCTTAGTCTGGGCGTCCCAGAAACTATCTTGTTATCTATACGGCGCCAAGTTCACCTTCGAAACTGACCACTGTCCTTTGACATGGCTCCGACACATGTCACCAAAGAACGGACGTTTGCTCAGATGGAGTCTAATTCTCCAAGAATATAACTTCACCGTCCAGTACAAAAAGGGCAAGTTAAACGGGAATGCGGATTGTTTGAGCCGGTTTCAGTAGATCTTCCTTCCCTGAATATATCTGTTTTTTTATTTTTAAGAAGGGATGGGATTCAACCACGTAGCTCCCAATCATTTGTGTGTATGATTTTAAGGTTTTCATTTTTCATTCGGATTCGTTAACATTTCTTTGCAACGACAATGGCACGTGGACCTTGTCGCCATTTGAGGAAAAATGGAAAGTTGTTTAGAAGGGTTGTTCGAATTTTTGTGTCAAAATTGAGAATAAAGACAGTGTTGATTTCGAAAATGTATAAGCCTGGCGAGTCAAAGGTGAAGAGCCTGCGCTTGCGCGTGGAGCAGCGCTGTGTTGTTTTGTTTGTTTGACACACTTTGTCCAGGACGTCGGTCGCCGCCAGTGGGCTACAAGCTTCACCTCTGTTCTTCATGGCCAGCGAATTGTGTTCACCAGCCATTCCGAACTTCCGGGGCAAGGAGGAGCTGTTGTTAGATACGAACTGCGCACCATTGCAGCATCCAGCTTTTCAGCGGATAAGTGCGGCCTTCCCACGGAGGCCTGGGAGTGTGAGTCTTCCCCAGAACGACGCCTTCGCGCCAGAGCCGAGGTGGTTCGTATTCCACGTTCATCGTTCCTGGGACGATGGCCTCACCGGGATGCAACATGATGCAAGGAGGCATTGCATCTCTAGGCGCGTGCTCTTACACGCAAGAGTGCAGTCCCCAGCAATAAGGCTGTGGGTATCCCATTGGCCGAAAGTGACGCCACCTGTTTGGGACTGCCAATTGGACGAACCTGACATCATCTCGCCCCAGTTCTTGATTGGCTGGAAGTGACGTGTGGGAAAGCTTTATAAAAAGCACAACCATCGAAAGCCGGGTCGTGTTCTCCTGGCCGTGGTGCGCAGCGTACAATATGCTGCCGGCCGAAACTATGTTTATCTGCAGTGTTGTCACCCTATTTTATTAATGCTCCTATTGTAAATAAACCTAAGTTCTTCATTGCACTTCCGCGTCATTCAAGGCCAACTCCCGCACATCAGCGGTGGGATGCAATAACGCGAACAAGTGGCAAGTGTTTTAACGAGCCGTTCAGGAATTTCGCGTGGGAACGTAAAGAAGGTTACAGCCGTGAGAAAAAGACATTGCTTTGCGACACAATTTGAATTTTAAACTTTTTTCATTCTTCTGTTGACAATAGAACAGACAACATTGGCTACCGTAGGCAGCGAGACTGGATCAAGGAATCCTTGTACATGATAGCGTGACAACAGCTAATATTTTAGAGCCCATATAGCAGTGCTAACCAAAGTAAACATGAACTTTAACACTATCGTACGTATGTCCCTTCACAGGATATCTCACATGCCTTAGTAGGGACAAAGGTTACCCAGAACATCGAGAAATGGAACATAAAACGGGGTCATACAATGTGCATCGCTGTACAGAAATATGTGTGTTTTGAAGTGCACGAAATTTGGCAGATTCCACTCATCCTGGGAGTCGATGTCATGCGAAGCAGTAGACGATTAGTGGCCTATACCGACTGCTTTTTTATTGCTTTGAGTGAAGCGTTGAGAGTTGGACTGACTTCTTTGCGCATTTTGAGTAGTTATGGGTACATCTCGCTGAACGCCTTAGCTATCGAGAACACCTATTTAAGAGAAAGTACCTATATGAGGAAGTACCTATATGAGGAAGGGGGGGGGGGTCCTAGGGTTCTGGCAAATCAAGCATATCGCTCGAATCACTAACGAACACCATTTAATGAAGAAAAGGTATGCATTTGTTTTACATACAGCATCCGTTTTGCTGAGAAGGTGGTTGCGTAAGTTTCACTTAAGCAACATCAGCTTCTCAAATATGCTGTCTTCTAGGCAGCGTTTGTTCGACCTCGACACAAGACTCGCGATCTCGCGAAACGGCTGGCCGGCCGACAAAAATTAGGGGTGCTGCACTAGCCTTCAGCGGCAGCCACTTTAGAGGCAGCCAACCACAGAAGCCGACAATACTGCTTTTGTGATCTTAACGTGAGTGGCTTGGGCTATTTACCACATGGGCCATTCTGCGCGCATCGGAAGCCCTTCACCACCCTCACTGCGTCGCAGACTGGCGGCGTGCCTCTACTTGGCTTTCTTCTTCCTTTGAAACACGTCACCTCATTTCCGACAAAAAAGTAACGAGATACCCGTGTCATGTACAGTATGGCGATTTAATCGATACACAATAAAAAAGTATTTCACTACTGAGATACAAATACAATTTTCAAATGTATCTCGATACAGAAATAAAGCTACTCAAAAGTATCTCTAAAATACTATCGCGATACTGCTTAGTCACGATATGTAATAATATTATTTGTAATATATTAATATTCGGCCAGCTATACCCAATTGTAACCCCAAATTCAGTCGCCAAGAAAGAAGATTGGGTACACACTAAGCTTTATTTCTCAAACGTGATTCTTTGAAAGCAAATATGTTGCCGCCAACTTCATTCATCGAAATCAATCATACAGGAATACTATAATTGCACACCTCTAATGGCTTGCTAAAATCAATTAAAAGTCCGAGGGAAAATTTTGGCCTCTTGCTACCCTGCACAATATTTTCTGTCAAAGCAAACAGACTAACACATACATGTACCTTTCATGAAGCGAAGTTACAAATTGCCACGACGTCACATTTCCCTAGAAACCGTCTTAGGTGTGCAGAAATACTTTATGTAGCGTTCTGGGAAAAGTGCGAAGGACACATATCGGCCGATAATTAGAGACTGCGTATGTATCGGCGTACTTATATATAAGTTGGACTAAATGGCATTCAAATTAGATCATTGAAATGGACACTAAAGAGGATTATCAGGTGGAACAGGATTGAAAAATTAGGCTTGTGTAATAACCAATTTACCATTCGTTGCGAGAACAGAGCATGCGCAATTGAGAAAGGGACGAAATTGAGAAAAGTCAGAGTTTCACCTAAAGGGCGAAGCAATGAATGCAATAGCAAGAAATTAGAATGTCACAGGAAGAACAGCAAGCAGCTAGAAACTTCCTGCGTACTGGTTAAGCACAAATGACCCAAGAAAAGAAAATACACAAGGCGAGTGCGAACTAACTGTCACAGCTCGACGCCTGCAGCGCGCTGCTCAAACACAAAGGAGGAAGCACGAAAAGAACGCAAAGGTATACATAGGACGAGCGCAAACTGTCACAGTTGTTACTTCAACTAAGCCATACTTTGGCTCTTCTAGCCAGCAGATCACTCCTTTCGCAAACGCGGCCGCCGCAGCGAGCGAGGTGACCTTAGTGCGGTCTACAGCTTCAACGCAAATTTTGCGGTGAAAGCACAGACGTACAAAACTCCCCATCCAGACATAATCGCGCGAGCACGGTCGACCACGCCCTGTATGTCAAAGTACAAGTCAAAGGCGCACGTTCCGACCCCGATGAAACACCAGGCAGTTTTAGAATTGGGGACCCAAGAAATTTGCGAGCTGCCAAGACGCATGCGGAGAACGCAAGCCATCTCGGACTCTGGCGCTGGCGTTGTCCCAAGAATTTGCAGCGCGTTCTTTTGGGCGGCAAACAAAACCGCAGAGCGCACGACCTCAAGAGAAGAAAATAAAGACAGCGCTCGGCAGAGGCACGTGAAGCCACGGCTCGCGTTCCCTGCGGTCGTCGATTCTGGTAACTAGGATAAAACTTCATTTGGCTTTAGTTGGTACATATTCCTGTAGCTAAAACTACAACGCAAACACACTTATTTGTCGTTACTTCCTCTTTACTTCTTTGTACCTGCACCCATCTGAATATGATTTCATATTTCGCGTATCTAATACAATACCATCCTTATTACGTTTTGTAGAGCTATTGTTGTGTTCGCATGTGCTGTAAGTTGACCTTGGGCTTATATATTCATTGGCGTATGAAACAATAAAGTCATTGTTAGTCAGAGGTTGTGTCGTACGTTTCTTTTTTTCGTGGGTGTCTTGTGCGTTTACGCTGTAAATTTCGCCTCAGGATACTGGTCGCGGTGTAACATATGTAGTGTGATTTTGGTTCAGCCGTCTCGTTTCTTCCTTCCTGCGGCATAAGCCTACAAGAGCTAAAGCGTTCCCACTAGCTCGTGCCACTACGAGCCACGGGACGCTCTTCTTTTTCCCTGGCCAACTGGCCACGAGTGATGTCGCGCTACAACCCCAAAATGGAAAACAAGCGTGGGTCGTGATTCGACGCAAACGCAGCGCGGGCAACCCTGCTGCATGGCCCGCGTCTCGCATAATTTAAATTTCGTCACTTGTGGCGTCCCGGGTGTTTCACCAAACGCCGCGTGCGTTTGCATTCTGCCATTACTATCCTGGATAACGAATGAGTCATGGCGTAATTGTCTAAGGCAGCAAGCTGTGGAGCCAGGGGTCACATGTTCGAAACCCCGGTCATGCGCTTCGGAATTTATTCTTCTTAATTATTTTTATCTCTGGCTTTAATTTATACATACATACATATGCATATCCGGAACCTGACGATGACGGCAACGGCAAAAATCCGCCGAGAGTGTCCATATAATTGCTATCGCAATAAAATGGTAGCGGCACCCTCTGTCATGCTCTGTGGGTGCCTAAATAAATGACATCAGGTCCTCTATTTCAGATGAAAAGCGACATACATAAATTTGAGAATAATAAACGTGCAATAAGGCAAAGTTCTTCAGCACTGTATATGCCTCTTGTGGCCTCCTAACCTCACTGAGCCCTATTACATCCCATTGAACACCCTCTAATTCCTCGAATAGTACAGCTAGACTCGCCTCACTAGATAAAGTTCTAGCATTATACGTAGCCAAGTTCAGATTCCAATGGCGGCCTGTCCGGACCCAGAGATTCTTAGCACCCTCCGCTGCGTCGCAGGTCTGGCCGCCGCCTTGGTCAGTTGCTTCGCAGCCGCTGGGGACTGAGGGCCGAGGGTTAATTGGTGTATTCATGTGGGAGGTAGTGGCCAGGTACTACACCAGGGTAGCCAATCCTGCTCTGGTGAGGGAGTGCATTGCTGGCTGTGGTCGCCAGTGAGGCTGCACCCCAGGCCTTTTTACACAATTCCATCATCACGCGGATTTTTTTAAAATTCGGTTGGGAATTGTCCGGCACTGGGATTCGAACCACGGACCTCTTGCATGCGAAGGACAGGTAGTAACCGCGGAGCCGAACCATGAGAGTGAAATAACTAGAAGAATAAGGATGGGATGGGGCTCATTCGGCAAGCATGCTCAAATCATGAATGGTAATCTACCACTATCCCTCAAGAGAAAGGTATATAACAGCTGCATCTTACCGGTACTTACCTACGGAGCAGAAATCTGGAGACTTACAAAGAGGGTTCAACTTAAATTGAGGACGACGCAGCGAGCGATGGAAAGGAAAATGATAGGTGTAACCTTAAGAGACAGGAAGAGAGCAGAGTGGGTCAGGGAACAAACGGTGGTTAAGGACATCATAGTTGAAATCAAGAAGAAGAAATGGAAACGGGCACGTAGCACGTTGGCAGGATAACCGGTGGTCGTTAAGGGTAACTGACTGGATTCCAAGAGATGGTAAACGCGTGAGGGGGAGACAGAAAATTAGGTGGATAGATGAGATTAAGAAGTTTGTAGGTATAACGTGGCAGCAGAAGGCACAGGACCGGGTTGATTGGCAGAACATGGGAGAGGCCTTTGCCCTGCAGTGGGCGTAGACAGGCCGATGATGATGATGAAGCCAAAGTTGTTGCGATATATTACGGCCGTAGAGCTCTTGGACGCCCCGCTGATTCACACAAATTGGCAGCCGAGGTGGTGACGCCAAGTTTTCTATTCGGCACGGGAGATTCAAAGTGAGAAGCGACACCAGAGTCTTTCGGTCGCTGTTTTAGACGCAAGAAATACATTCATTGTTGCGCAAAAAGCAGTGATACACCAATGCAGGCGAAAAGGTCATTCTCACCAATGTTGTCATTTTCCCTTAGTGTCTCTTTAAGTAGCGTTAGCAAGGTATCCACAAATTATGAAAATTTCACAAATAACACTCACAGTTATGTACATAATCTTTCTTATTGAACGGTGAGTAATAGTGGTAAAGACATTAACGTTTCTCAGAAAAAAACATAATTGATGTTTACATAGCGTAGAAACAAGAGAGACCATAGTAACATCCCGAATGCCTCATAACTCGGGAAGGTAATCATAACTATTGTTATTAATCGAATGTTTCATACCTGTATGAGATTAGAAATGAATCGCTCATTATGTGTTAGGGCTGCAGCAGTATAGCACTTAACATGAGAATTCTGTTCATTTAAGACTTTACGACTTGCTCTGCTTTTACTTTTTTAGGACATTAACAGACGTCGCCCCTCATAGTCGCACTACTTTCCTCATGACTTGATTAGTTGATTCCTTAAAAAGATGAAAATTAACATAGGGCCACATTACATTTACCATACATCACCAACAACATGTTTCTCACGTATTACACTGGTATGTAAGCAACGTGAGTAGCATAAATCTCTCTGAAGTAAGTGACAATCAGCCACAACCGTCGTATGATTCATAAAAACAGGGAAAGACGATTGTTCATAATTTATGTTAGGCACGACATCTAAGTTTCGCGCTTCAACCTTTCGATGCCCGTCGAGCACAGTGTGTCCACAATTTTCACCTCCTACAGAATCGCTGTCATCATTTGTTCCCTCAAAGCAGCGGATGGCCTCCGAAAGGGAATCATGCACGTCCTAAAGAGGTGTCTAGTGAGCACGTATGAATTTCGATTTCATCCATATTCATGTCACACTGGTCAAAATATGATTGCTAATCACCCCATAATTACGGTACTTTCTATAAAGACATTCTTTAGAAATAGACTTTCATTGATGATTAGCATGAACAACTACAAAAATTTCAATCAATCAATCAATCAATCAATCAATCAAAGAACTTTATTTTCACCAAAAACAAGAACATTTACGGTGAAAAAAGGTGGCCGGGAAAGAAGCTGTCCAATGACAGCTTGACAAAGCCCCAGCCACCCATCGGCGGTGGAACGACAGGGTACAGCACTTGATAAAAGTGAAAAAAAAATGCATATTAATAGTTGCTCACAATTACACATTGATACCGTAGTGCGTTCACTACGGGCGCAGGTACACTAGTTTTACAAGGTTTTACAAGAAGACAAAAAAAGTGGAAAAAAAATGCAAGGAAATATACTAAGCACTTCAAGTACTTAAAATGTACAATGCGCAGTTACGTACAGATATGCATGCGCATAATATACACATAGATATATATATATATATGCATACAGCATATGAATAACGAAGGAAAACACAACTTGCGAAATACATGTATACTCCAATATTGGAAAAGGCAAGTTTGAATTGTTACGTGAACAGACCTCTAATTTCTTTTTTTTGTGTGAAATAAAACATCTGTTCCTTGCGTTTCGAAGTAGTTTAATGTTCTTGGGACGATGTCTTGGATGCGTTGCGTTCCATAGTGTGTGCGTGAGAACGGAACGTGCCAAGGCGGTTGATATCGAACATGATAGGAAATTACGTTTTGTTTAAGGTTCGCGAGTTTAATAAATGTGTCCGATTTCCCGAGTGCTGCCTTTTTGTAGCAGCATAGCAATTTGTAGGTATATAGATCTGATATTTTCACTATTTGGTGCTGTTTGAAAAGAGGGGCGGTATGTTCTAGAAAGGGAGCATTTGAAATAAGTCGAACCATTTTCTTTTGTAACACGCTCAGTTTTGACATATTAAGAGCTGTAGTTTTACCCCATACCAGGAAGCAGTAACATAGGTGGGAATTAAAAAGCGCGTCGTAAAGTAATCTCTTTATTGTAGCTGGCAGTATGTGTCGATGACGGCTAATTAGTCCTACCACTTAGCCAATTTCAACGTAACCGCGTTTACCTGGTCATTCCATGACATGTGCTCGTTGAAGATGATGCCAAGTATTTTAACGCATTTTTCAATGCGAACAGTGAACGGACCTAGGACAAGCTCCTTAGGTACTACAGCCAGCGCTCCGCGAGCACGATATAACACACTTAGTTTTGGCTTCATTCAATACAAGGCTGTTTGCCTTGCACCAGTCATTCAGCTTCGAGCAGAACGCACTTGCTTCAGCTTGAATGCTACATAATTCATGGCCTTTAAAAAATGCGGTGCAATCGTCGGCGTAAATGATGAAGTGACACGTGGTGTTTAATTTTATTATGTCATTAATGTAAAGAGGAAAAGTGTTGGCCCTAAAATGCTGCCTTGTGGTACTCCACAAGAGATACGCCGCAGACGTGATCTGTGAGTGCCTATTTCGGTAAATTGAAGTCTTTCATCTAGGTAGGAGCGAAGAAGTTGTGATGCAACTCCCCGAAAACCATAGCATTCCTTTTTCTGTAAGAGAATAGCATGATTGACACGATCGAAGGCTTTGCTAAAATCGAGATATAGTCCTACTGTCAATGTCTTGTTTTCTATGTTTTCTAATATGAGCTCTTTTTGAAGCAAGAGTGCATCCTCTGAAGAACGATTTTTTCTAAATCCGAATTGATAGGTAGT
Source organism: Rhipicephalus sanguineus (assembly GCF_013339695.2). NCBI lineage: Eukaryota > Metazoa > Arthropoda > Arachnida > Ixodida > Ixodidae > Rhipicephalus > Rhipicephalus sanguineus. The sequence continues at coordinate 148,108 of NW_023615640.1, forward strand.
TAAGAGATTAAATCTTCTACTAAAGCTCTCGATGCGGGTATTAATAACTTTCTCAAGGCCTTTCGAAAAAACTGGCAATATTGAGACTGGACGGTAGTTGGAGAAGCTATTTTTGTCGCCTCCTTTATGAATTACTGTGACTCTAGCAACTCGCATGCTACTTGGAAAAACGCCACATGAGATTGCTTTGTTAAATATGTGTGCGATGACAGGGGCAATCAAATCTAGTACGTACTTAACGGGTTTGATTACTAATCCGTCAGCATCAGGGCTACGACTATTTCGAAGGCCGGAAAAAAGGGTTATCACCTCAGAAACAGAAGTAGGCTGAAAAAAGAAAGACTGTGATGTTCTGAGAACATCTACAGAAGTAACCGGGGAAGTATCAGTGCTTCCTATCTGTACAAAAAAATCATTGAAACTGTTCGCGAGTGTTTCGCCGCTTAGTAACACATTATCAACCACCATACAGTCAACGGCGTCTGATACTGGCTTTCTATTCAAGAGATTATTTAATTTTTTCCAGACTACGTCACTCTTTCGTAGGCAGTCATTGTCGAAAATTGTTCTAAAATATTCTTCCTTTGCTTTCAAAATGGCTTTGTTCAATTTGTTTCTAAAACATTTAAATTCCCGCAGCGTTTCGCTGTTGCGTGTCTTAAGGAATACCTCAAACATCCTGTTCTTCACGTTGATTAATTTTAGCAAGTCTCGAGTGACCCACGGTTTGCGAGCCCTCTTGCACCCGTGGTATGTTTTAACTGGGAAGGAAGCGTAATAACACTGTTTAAATATGTGTAGAAACTTATCGTACGCATTATTCACATTTGTAAGGGCCGTTACCTCACTCCAATTTATGAGCAAAAGTCTTTGCCTAAAATCAACAAGTGTACGTGTTGATATGTCTCGGTATGTTTTCATTTCGTTTTCTAAGCGTTGATTGCTGTTCAAGTATTAGCATGATAGGCAGATGATCGCTCAAATCGGAGATTATGACGCGGGAAATTACGTTTTCAGCAACTGTGTTTGTGATGAACAGGTCAAGCAAAGATGTGGATGCAGTGGTAACACAGGTTGGCGCAGTGATTTCATTGCGGAACCCATTACATTGCAGTGTGAGTAGCAAGTCAACAGCAGGCGCTGAATCTTTCAATACATCAATATTCAATCGCCACCTATAGTTAGGCTATATGCATTGTTGCTCGCAAACGAGAGCAGTTTGTCGAAAAAAACAAGAAACTCGCGTATGCTACCATGCGGTGGTCGATAAATAACCCCAAACATTTGGGACTCTTTCCTAACGCACAAAATTTCATAGTTTTCGGTGGCAACAGTGTAGTCACGAACCAGCTGAAATCCAGAAAAATTAGTTTGCAAGGCCACCCCCTCCTCTACTTTCTTTGCGATTTAAGAAGAAATGGTTGTACCCGGGCATCACAAGATGCTCAGTGTCATCATCGTACCATGTTTCGGTAAACATAACTACATTGAACGCTGTATTACAAGAATAGATAAATGTCATTATGTCATCACTTTTTGATCTGATTGATCTAGCGTTAATATGCAAAAGTTTAACCGATTTACTGGTTTTTATATCTGCTGTAATTTGCGCAACGTGCGCAGGGAGAATCGCATCGTTCGCCATCGTTCGGACGCAGTAGTGATGGTTAGAACGTCACGGGATGTTACGCGGTGATCTTGTCAAGATCGCTTTCGCGCTGAACTAGCAAGACAGGTGATGTGTCAGTTCGACGAGCGTAAACGGATCCGTTTTTTGACCATGCGTATTTACACCCACATTCGCGCCTGCGTGCAGTCGTCTTTCCCAAGAGTTCTTGAGATGTGGGCAGAGGTGCTCATTAATGTAAATTGGCGGGTCTTCGGGGCTTCTCCTGATGATAGACCAAGATGATTGTTGGTCAATCGCTTCTTTCGCGCTTTTTCTAGCACTTGGTCGCGCTTGCTCCGCCTTTGAAATTGTACGATAATGTTAGTGTTCTTTTCTCTCTGGTGTTTACTCTGTGGCACACTTCTATATCAGCACTTGTGATAGCTTCGCCAACAGCATCCCCCAACTTCTTCAGGACATCTGGAATGCTTTCATTGGGACTTTGCAACACGCCCTCGATTGACCTTAAACTCGACAAATAATATTCGATGTTACAAATCATTATCAATGAACGCTCGTGTAAAATTTAGGTGAGGTGCTGACAGATAAGACACGCCCTATTTGATTGGACTCTATAGCGGGCCAGATTCGTCTTTTGTTGCCGTTCGCTGTTCTGTGTGTTGCAGTTTCCCCGGCAGCTGGAGTTTCTTTCAACTGAAGGTAAATACAACCGCTGCTCACTGGTGTTTGAGTCATTACATGGTGCAGGGTTCCTTCATATGCTGTAACTCTGGCATGTCCACTTCATGGAATATCTGTTCCCGCCGCTGTCTTCTCAGAATTACTTCCCGCCAACTAAGTAAGCCCAGCAGCACTGCATGAAGCAGACACAGGACGGCAAGCATGACGTAAAGGTAGTCGTACGATCCGTTCTTGTCTCGGAAGAAACCTGCAAAGAATGACGAAATTCGATTCAGTAAGATCGCGAAGCTTGGTCATGTGCAACAAGCTTGAAAAAATTGAGGAGCCATTCCACTCTTTGGTGGATGATTGCCAGATAACCTGTTCAGCACACGGTCCAGAGGCGACTCGTAGGAGAGCAGCTTGCTTTGTAAGGTGAAGTTGCGAACATGCCCATCAACGTTCCAACCACCGCGCGTAGTCTACCACTACACATCGACGATGAGACCGCCGTAGAGGCATAAGTAGGTTTACACAAACAAATGTACCAGCGTCATGGAACCTCTTCCTATAGAAGAATCAAATATTTTTGGCCTCCTGTTAAAATCATGAAGACCAAGCAACAACCAGGGCCTCACAGTATACAGAAAGAGTTTCTCACCCGATACGCTGAATAGAGATCGAAATATCTGTATATAATTTTGTACCGTAATTTTAAGAAAAAGTTCATTGCCTAATGACAGGAAGATGGCTCAGATAATACGAATAAACAAATCAGGCAGTGAAACTGATGGCGCCAGCTATCGCCCGATATCCTTAACGAGCACAATATGCAAGATAATCGAACACACTATTCTTATTATATCACTACTTACCTTGAAAAAAAGGATCTTGTCACAATTTTACCACGGCTTTCGTAAGGGTCTCTCTACATTTACACAATTTTCCGAGCTAATACGTGTGTCCTCAGCCACTGACCGTCAAAAGCATATCGACCTCATCTCACTAGACTATTCAAAATCATTTGACTTGGTATCACACCGAAATCCAGTCAGAAAATTGCAGGCGACAATAGGTAAATGTTCAATTACTAAGTGAATTAGCGCATATATACAAAACGGTCACACTTTGCTAAAATAAATCAACAAACGTCGGAAGTAACCGTAGTTACGTCAAGTGTACCGCAGGGCGGCGTCTTCGCTTCAATTTGATTCTTCATTTATACTAACGATCCATCGGAACACAAAAAGAGATTAACTCACCGGCCGATCACATTATCCTTAACAATGCTCTAATTTCAAGGTCAGAATCGTGCGTGAAGTGGCAGATGATTTTACACGTAATCAATATTAGCCTTGCTAATAATAAGCTGAAAACAAAAAAAATATGAAATTTTTCCTTCACCACTGATGACACGCAAGTAACTTCACACAAGCAGCACAAGTACCTCTCTTGAGATCTTGCATGGGAGCGCATGTAAGTACGTTACGTCATCAGCATTAAAAGACTATTTGTTCCTAAAAGGTGACTCCCATGCACACTACTTCAAACAAAGCTGTTAGCACATAAAACATTCATTCCACCAACAATAAAATACGCTGACGTAGTCTGGTTTCAGGACACAAGTAATTTAATACAGAAGCAGAAAGGTGTACAAAGAAGGCCTGTAGGTTTGTATACAAATACAGGTTATTTGATTCACCCTCTGACATAATTGCGAGAGCTGGACTATTAACACTGCGTAATCGTGCTAAAATCACACTCCAAAACATGCGCTTCCAACTTATTCATGCCGTTTGCCAGTGACAGCTGTAGGTTTATATCCAAATCTGAAACTAAATAATCGCACCACAAGCATTCATTAACATTTCACGAATACCTTTTTAACACCAACTGCTTCAGAATTATTTCTTCGCGCAGGCTATTAGATGAAATAAGCTAACCTGGTGTATACTACTAGTAATGATCTAATAAATTTCAACTTTGTCTGATGACCACATTCGAACCACCCACGTTAAATTTGGTGTATTTTTCTTAAGTAGTTTGGCACCCTTGAGTGCCTTCTGGATATGTTCATTTATGTCACTGCCGTCCACAGTCAGTTTTGTTCATATTTGCAATCTCTTTTAGTAACTCTCTTGCGTCTGTTACTAAATTAATCATGTTCCACTTATCTGATCTTAGTGTTATTACTATGATCTATCCTCCTATTAACTACTTATATTGCATAGGAATTGCAGTCATGCATGCTCACTTTCATTTTCTGTAAATGTATCTGTTCACCTTGTTTGATTTCACTCCTGCAATAGTCCCCAGTAAGACTGGGAGTATGTGCAAATAAATAAAATAAATAAATAAATAAATAAATAAATAAATAAATAAATAATAAATAATAAAATGTGAGAAAGCCGGCTTACAAAACCAAGTTTACGCCCATCCCTTTAAAGTCGGCTTCACTACTAAACGCAAATGCATTCGTTTGAAGGCATTTTCTCAGCAGCAATATAAGGCTTTTCATATAAGAATACGAAGGCACTTTGAGGTTCTTTCATTATTTTGATAATTCCGCGCTATCGCCGTTCCTTCGTCTTGCAGGCACGAAGCTTTTCGAGAGTCCTAACCATGATGGTGGAAAATACAAGGCAATCATATGGTTCGGATATTTCATGCTTTGCAAGCGTCGGTGTGTAGCCTAGTGAGCAGAAGCAACATAGCCTATAAGTTTTCTCTACATTGAATTACACGCAAGTGCCGTTTCTCCTGCGCATAAATACCATGAAAGGAGACTGTGTGTTGCCTACTAGTTAAGGTACATTCAAAGCTGAGGCGCCCTTGTTCAAACCTCAGCGCCGGTAACAAATTTTTTCCACTCTAATAGTTTCTTCCACCACTTCATAGAGGGCGGCAATTGTCCTTCTTTAATGCTTCCAATTGCTGCAATACGCACTAACATCGTTATTGCTTCCTAGACGGCACTAGGAGTTTTCTGAGTACAAACGGAAGGACTTAGCCATATACAGCATCAATATAGAAGTTTTCATCAACTTGGACGCATCACGTATTAAACAGGGCAAAGTCGTTGCGAAGACACTTCGCGTTTTAGTGTTAATTCGACTCAAACTGTCATTTCGGAAGTATTTTTCTTCTATAAGATTGCAGCGTAAGGTGAACTAACCATTAGGTGTAAACGTAGAAAAAACACAGAAAGTTATTCGACAGTATAACACTGTGTCCCCTGTTATACCGACGATAGGACGCTTTCAACTGTCAGAATTTTCTATAAAACAATTGAAGAGCCTGAGGTCACTGCTGTCTTGTAACATGGCGTTTTACTAACACTCCATCGTAAAAAAGCGCTGTCATGGCTTTTAGGTTACGTATTTTATCTGCATGCAGGAATCTCAGATCAGAGCCTAACGGCAACAAGCTGCCCTATATACTGGCTGCATGCAGTTCGTACGTGCTGAATAAATGTACATATACAACTCGTTTTGAAACCTAAAACAAATTTCGGCGGTTCGTTCAAACCTACTCTACCTGTAAGCCAAGTCATTTGTACTATTAATGGATCGATTTATTAGTTCTGCGTTAAATTCACTATTTACTTCAACCTTTTAAATAATAATAACGTCTGGGGTTTAACATCCCAAAATCACTATATGATTATGAGAGACGCCGTAGCGGGGGGCTCCGGAAATTTTGACCACGTGGGGTTTTTTAACAGGCACCTAAATCTAAGTACACGGGCCTCAGACATTTTCGCCTCCATCGAAAATACAGCCGCTGCGGCCGGGATTCGATCCCGCGACCTTTGGGTGAGCAGTCGAGCGCCATAAGCGCTAGACCACCGTGGTGGGGCAACCTTTTAAATGGGCGCATCGTTCGAGATCGCAGCGGGCGCACATCACCGATTGTCCCGTTGCGCGCGCATTTAAGTCGTGGCAAGTTTGCGGCGTTATTCGTTCAGGCGAGATAATTGCCTTCTAAAGGCCCAACCGCATGCACGCGATTTTCGAGCGACAGGATTTGCTGCCGCGGAAGGCCATCCGTCCCTCGTCGCATCGCAGGTTTCTGGAAAAGCAAAAAAATCGCTTGTCGCCCGGATGTGAGCATGACGATTTCCGGCAATATAACAGCAACCCTGATCCTCGCTTCGGTTAAAATTTGCTCTTGTGCTTCTTATGGGCGCGTGCTTCAAGGAATGCAAGTTATAGACCGCCTTCTTTACAGCCACATCTCACGCGCAGAACGAGGCAGCGGCCGTATTTTCTCGCTAATCTTGTTGTTGACGGTTCGTTTTGATGTTTCGGGGGAAGCTTGCTGCATTGTTGGTAGCTTGCTGCAATGTCAACATCGTCGTCGTTTGAAGTAGCCCTTCTCATTGCGAGGCAACGATGTGATGGGCTACGGCTTTTCTTAAACGTTCCATGACAGCAAGAGGAAACGTTGTCGAGATGCGCCTCGTGGACTAACCCTAACATAACGCAGCTGCAAAGTGCGACGTAGTAGTGTACGTTTCTAGGCGCCCCCTCAAGATCACGGCAGGTACTACTGTCGCGGTTACAAAAAAGATTGCTAAAAAAAAAAAAAAGTCACGAAGCGCTTTTATGGCTCCCTTATTTCACACAAGACAATAATAAATTTAGCATGATGCATTCATCTACTTTGTAACTATTTTTCGCAATTTATCTGCGTGCAGCCAATAGTTTTAAATTGAGCAACTGTGACACTCCCGCGAAGACTTGGGTGCTCCCTTCGCGACGCGATAGCGCGACGTATCCCGATTGTCGCTGTCGCTCGTCGACGACGCTCAAAATTCGCGTGCATGCGGTTGGGAGGTTAGCATGTGTAGCGGAGAAGAAAAAAAAAGCCAGGCCTGCGCGCTACGCGCAGCACAGTCACAGCGAAAGCTCGAAGAGCGGCCTTTCCAGAGCCCGTTCGAAACTCTCTTGGGGCTTCTAATACAAACACGCATGCAAGGTATCCACTACACCATAAATCATATTTTTGTGAAGTAGCGAAGCACCCCTATGCCACTCTTTGTCTTTGTGCGGATAAGCGAGGTACCCTATATACGTCTGTGAGGCACTATGTCATTTTTTTTATGTGCACCCTGTTGATGCTGCAAGTGACTGATGACGATGAGGAATTGTGGCTGAACATTTTGTAGTGGGTGGGAAGCTTTAAACCACGCACTTGTTGCGCAGGTAGCATTGCGCGACGCCTGGTTGCTATTTTACTCTTCTGCCACGCTATATTACCTATGTTAACACAATTCCTTGCCCGACACACGCCTGTATAGGAGTTTCAAGCACCAGCGTGGCTAGGTGGTGGAATACTCGACTGCCACCCAGAGGGCCCTGGTTCAAACCGCATCCGATCCTCAATGTTTTTTTTTAATTATCTATCTATCTATCTATCTATCTATCTATCTATCTATCTATCTATCTATCTATCTATCTATCTATCTATCTATCTATCTATCTATCTATCTATCTATCTATCTATCTACTATCTATCTATCATCTATCTATCTATCTATCTATCTATCTATCTATCTATCTATCTATCTATCTATCTAGCCGCCTACGTCTGGGAGAATCTCCTGATCATTTCCGTAACTTGGTGTAGACCAAAGTTGACATGGGAGCATAAGAGGATTTGACGAATATGACTGTCGGTTCACGATATGAATAACGTGAAAATACTGCCGCGTACGTCGTCAAACTCTTTCCGCCAGACAAGTGTGGCACATAACCGTTTCCAACGAGCCGCGGTGAACGGGTATGCACCACAGGTGATTGAGAGTTTACATCTACCCAGTAACAGCGAGAACAGACATTAGTAATTTAATGCGCGAACGTTAAGGAAAACCGAGTTCGGCAGCGTTGACCCAGCGAATGCAAATAATCGAGAATGCATGGCTGGTGAAATGTGTCTTCACAGACGTCGTTGAGCGTTTGTGGTGCATTCTTTCGCCCCAAGCGCGAAGGAATGAATGTTACAGCAGCAAATTATAATGTCACGCCAAGAACGGCAAGGAGCTCGAAACTTGCAACGCGTTGCTCAAGCAGAAAGGGCGCAAGGAACGCGCACACACAGAATGAGCGCGAACTAACTGTCACAGTTGTAACTTATTAATGTGTGAGCAGCGTGCTCCTTTCGCAAAAGCGGCCGCTGCGGTGAGCGAAGTGACCTTCGTGCTCTCAACGCAAACTTGCGGTGAGAGTGCAAGACGTACACACCACCGCCATCACGAGATATGCCCGCGAACGAGCTACCACACCCTGTAGAGGGGCGCGCTCATCCGCGTGGGGCGATTACCTTTAAAGCGCGCTCTTCGAGCGCTTCGCGCCCTCGCGCCAGTGATAACGAAAACAGGCTGAAGTGCCGCCATCGGTAAATGGTGTATATAAATAGCTCGCCGTTAGCAAGGCAAAGAACGTGCTGTCTGTGGCCGAATTGTTTCGCGCCCCGCGCTGTGGAGCGAGGGGACGTAACTTTTGCTGCTTTTTTTTCTTTGTCAACTGTTAGTCTTTATATTTTACAACGTCATATCCGTGACGGAAACACGTCAGTAGAGCCGTGGTGGACCCCGGCATAAAACACTTTCGTGTTAAAATTAGAATCCCAGCAGGAATCAAGCCTAAGCATTCTGCGTGGCAGTCGGCGTACTACCACAGAGCCACGCCTGGTCTGGAAACCGGTTTAAAAGAACACCCTATGCAGGCGTAATATCGGTGCAAAGTGAATTGTGGTTGTGGTGCTGGCTATCTAATTTTACAAGCAGGAATACATTAACGAAATTTACGTATATTCACATGATTGCATCATATAGTGCACTTAGTTTCGGTAATACTGGCGTATTTACTCTAACGTGAGTGCTGACGTTACGTCACGCCATAAGTTGCCCTTTAAACGCCAGCGTTGTCAGCGAGCCTGGTAAGCCCACGATGTGCACACAGCTATTACACATACAAAAACCGTCTATCCGCCTCGTAACGCTTGGCTCAAAGCCATAATACACAGCATAGAAATAGTCGCTGACTGCTTCGCATGAAACCGATTCGCTCAACGCGTAGGATCTGCCGAAAGTTTATTTTTTTAATTTTTCTTATTTCCCGCGATAGCGGTTACGTACACTGGCGGCGGCGGTAGAAGACTATGCTATTGTTGTAGTGACCTCATAACAGCTTTCGCTGTAAAACTTGAGAGACCGGGTTTGAAGCGGCACCAGGCGGCACATAGTTGAAACAAAACAGGCACTTAGTGTGGCACTAGCGATGTTCAGCGCGCCGATGGAAAAATAAGGAAGGCGGAGCTCAGAACCCACCATTGAAATAGGAAGTTCAGGACAAAGCATGGCTTATAAAGAGCGTAACATTTCATCGTCCGTATCTCGTTCATACAAGGCGCTTCGCTTAATTTATGATGCGTCTGATTTACTGTACTTACACTCTCACGTCATAATTTTTAAAAAGACCACTTCTCTGGTTCATTTATAGATATTAGTAGAAACTCAGTAGGAAAAGCACTAACCGATTATGGAAGGTCCAGAAAGCCACAGCGGTACCGACAGCAGTCCTCCCACACCACAGCAGAAAGTGAAGCACTCCAAGCCTACGTGGTCTGCGACGATCACCGACTTCATGCACAATACGTAGCCCTGCGCAACTCCCATTACCGAGGCCGTGGCAACCAGACCAGCGTATGTTGACACCTGTGTTAGCATAAAGAAGCAAATGGCGGCAGCTAAGAAACTCGCCGAGACCCCAGGGCAGTGACGATAGCAAAGTTTTTCCGTCGCAAAAGGAATGACCACCCGGCCGACGAGAAGTCCCACGGAGTTGTAAATCACAACTTGCTTGCTGTCTTCGAGCGAGGAACCTTTGTCGACACCGTAGGCGACCACCGTCGCGTTGAAGGTCACGAATAGGTACTCACACATGGCAGAGTAAAATAGAGCCGCGTAGAAAGGCCAGGTACGCAGGCTTGCCATGACACTTGCAAACGAACTGGTAGGCGCAGACGGGCGGTGAGTAGCAGACAGTTCTTCTGGTAAAACTCGAGAACTTGGCGAAGGCAACTGAACATGTTGGCTGGAAGCTTTGTTCGCAACTGGGTTATAAGTGTTTTTCCCTGGCTTTTGTATAGAGGCACATAAAGAAATGCGGGTTGGGCTGGGGGATTTGATGAACATTGTGAATGGGACGACGTGCAGCAGAAGACCGCCGGTTATCAGAAGGCTTCCCTCAACGCCGTACGCATTCGCCAGGTGCCATAGTAGTTGTGTACCAGCCATTCCGGAAACGGCTCTGAATACCCACATTACCGCGAATGCGGTGCCGGAATATTTGTCGAAGTATAAGAGGATGTACAAGCTGAAACCCAGCAGAGCTGTCCCGATTCCGGCTCCTGGAACGAGAGAAAAAACGAGTAATGACCTTGTGTTCTGACAAAGCAACTTTCTGCGAACGTTATGTACTACAATGAATTCGTCCGCACTACTCGTCCACGCCTCTTCCCATTCCTCGGGAAGAGGCGCGGTCGAGGGTGGTCGTGGCAAGGGGTTCCCCTGAGGTCCGCAAGCAGAGCTCCTAGAAAAGTGCCCCAGCCTTCGCAGCAACGTACTGTGGCCTGGGATGCGTGACCAGGAGGGTGACCAGCTCGCACCAGCGAGACCCTTCTCCTGAGGACGCGCAGATGTTCTGCGGCTACGCTCCGTGGACCGCGCACCAGACGAGGAGCGGTACAGCCGCCGCAAGTACCTGACGCGGCGGTGACCGGCAACTGCGGGTACCGGACGGTGCAACAGACGGTCGTGCTCCTGTGAAGCAACGCACTTCGCGGACATGACAAGTCGTCGTCTCAGCACTGGAGCCGCCAGGTCAACGACATCAACCAGTTACGAAACTGTAAATATTTCTTTAGTTTTGAGATTTCGTCGGGATATTTGTTTTCACTACTTCTTGTGTATATAGTTTTTTGTTTCTTACATAAAGAATTTTTCGTTGTCCTCGGTGTTCCTGTGCTGTGTTTAGCTTCTAGAGACCATGACACCAGCCTTACTGAAATGCCTTACTGAAATGCAATATCATAATAGAAGCGTTTCTGGTCTCGTCTCATGAGACCGATATGATAACTCGCTTATCTGAGGCGTCCCATGCAGCTGGCAGCAATATTCACCACGAACGATTTTTGAGAGATAGCCTTGCTGCGTATAAACTGAAGCGACTATATCTGCTGTCTACGTCTCTGTCTTTTGCCTCCGTTTTATATGCGCTCATCATTCGAAGTTATGCATCTTTACCAACCTGGCCAACTTGCCGTTCTGTGTATACCTGTAAATTTCAGCACACTATATAATGGGAAGACCAGTTAATCTGGCATCTTGTTTGCTGCTCCTTTGCACTAAATTGTCTATAGTTTGCATTTTGCGCACAAGAAACTAGTGTGTCATTATGGCTATTCATCATGAATGTAGACAACGTGTTGATTTCTGTTGATTTCTTGAAGTATAACCACGGAAACTAATTACTTCCTTGTTTCATAGCTGGCCGTCATGTTTTTGAAATGAGGTTTACTCATTAAGGTCATAAAGTAATATTTGCATACTAATTGTTGCCTTACAACGGACTCATCTAAGCCAGCAAGAAACGCGCTTTCAGCAACCAGACACCACTGTGAATATTAGAGCAGTGGTCTCATTTCTGGGGGACCACGTTTTCACTTTTCGATATCTGGCTCCAGACAATTTCAACACCCATAATAAATGTCACACTCAAAACTCTAAAACGCGAGAAGAGCACGACTATATCCCTCTACACAAGAAGCGTAGCCGCGGTGTTGCACACCGAATATGTGCCCTCCCCTTTGACTCCCTTCCCCTCCGAGTGTATTCGCTCTCCCATGGAAAATCTAGCAAAAAAAAAAAAGAACGATACGAACAAGAACCCGTCTGCCCAGCCTACGCAGCCAGTAGAGGGGTTGCTCACGCGAAAAAAAAAAGGAATAATTCCGGCCTGCAATGTGCTCAGTCAATTTACAATGTGCTCAGTTATACCGTGGAGAACACCGAAGGTAAAAGTCATCCAGGCGATGTTCGGAGCGAACGTGGAAGCCACGAGACCAAGTGAAGCCAGGAGTCCTCCCACCAGCGTGATGTGAAAGACAGACAGCTTGTCTTGCAGCGCGCTAACGGCGATACCTGCGAAGAAACAGAATCGCCACCATGCAAAAACAAACGAAGAAAATTGTTGTGTTTGCATAGAATAATCCGATTTATGTGGTGTACTTATGCGATGGTTGTCTTTCGGAATAGTAAAAACTGATAACTTCGTAGGATTTGGCCCGATAGATAACAAAATTCACGGTGCAGAGCTTGTATCCACTGCGGGAAATGTCAAAGTGGCAGTTAGACATGAAAAATTAAGTTTTAAAGCAATACAGAATTGGAAATCTTGTGTTTCTTTACGTTTTCCGCAAGAGTACTTCCTTGAGTGATCCACTGGTAGCAGTTAGTGAACTTGAGTTCAGAAATTTAAGTAAAAGGCGTGTGGTTATGAAGTTGGAATTTGCTATGGTGGTTCGGATAGTTTTTAAGCACTAAGAAATTGCTATGAATGACACTTCCGCCACATCTCCGAGAGAACCTTACGGCTGCAAGTGAGTTCAGACGCATCCTGGTGCCTTACGGATATGGCATTCCACAGCAAAACAGGAAGACACGGCTTCGATTCCCACTCACGGTGTAGCGTGTCCATGGCGTGAAAGTGTAAAAACGACTTTTTACTGAGGCTTACGCGTTTGTCAAAGAGCTGCGTGAGGCCAACGATAATGTGAAGTCCCGCACCAAAGCGTGACTCAGAATTATATCGCGTATTTTTTATAGTCTCATCTAGTTCGCTGGCCTGAAGCATTGCAGCCACTTCACGTCATAGTGAGGTGAAAGCGCGGTGCCCTCTTGCATGATTACTCTCGAGCGGACAGTGCACCGCCGAAGGAGCGAGATATAGCTATGATACTTCAACACCAAATGGAACATCTTAACAACTCCGACAGCAACGTTTCCCCTTTTGTGACCGCGTATTTACTAGTGCCATAAAATACGTAACAACACGTCACCTCTTGAAGTACGCTACAGACAAAAATCTTAAAACAGACAAGGTCTTAAAAAAACCATGCTCTGAAATTTCGAAGCATTTGAGACGGTTTTTGTAACAGAATTATTTGCATATTGCCCTAACAAGTCAAGCGTGGTAGAGCTGCATATGTACTGCATACGCGAGTGGCAATATGCTAACGACCAACAATTCCACTCGATAACATCTTCCTTGTACTCACAGGAGCGGCATGGTATAACTACTCCCGATAACTACTCTCTAGCAGCAAGGAAAGTGTCGCAAAAAGTTCACGTATTCACGCTTTGCACAACTCAACGAAGACGTCGTAGGGTGTGACGCACTGGTGGTCAATACTTGTGGATGTCTCCCGAAAAATTGAAGCCACATTACCTGCGTTTGCTCAAATATACGATGCAGGAGATCTTTCTATACAACGTTTGGCGCCCTAACTGAGCTTGTTTAGTTCAATAAGATTGATGACATACACACACAGCTTCCAGCGATGACCAGTGCACTCGCGGGCCAGGCGGCCTCCGCATGGTCGATCCCGTACTTTTTCATGAAGAGCACGTAGAGGAAGCCGTAACACGAGCTGTTCATGACCAACAGAAGGCCGAGAATGCTGAGGCGAACGGCACGCTCCAGCATCTGTCCATCGGTAGACGCCGCCGTGCGAGTTCCGGTGCGGTCAATGGGGAGACACGTACTGCCATTTCAGCTGCGTAATGAAAAGATAATTAGGAGAATGGGGATTTGATTTTAATTCATATCTAAATACCTGACTGACGCGTCTTCTTGTACTCCCTCTCGTACGCAGCACTTCGTGTGCTGCGCACTCGGCCTTTACCATTTCTTAGGCAATACGTGTGTCCAGGTTTATTACTTCTCATTTCTAAATACGCCAAACTGGCTTGTCGTGGGTGCCAGGAAGGCGTCGTTTTTCTTGAATCAAGCGGTTGATTTGACATCTTGCGCATTTTGCGGAGGCGTGCTGTCACCGTTCTGGCGAAATGGACTTCTCTCTGCTTGCTATCTCACTCAGAATGCATTTTGTACACCCACCCGAACAACAATCTAACAAGCCCTTCCGATTTGGTGAAGAAGACTAGGCAGAAGTTTCCTTGTACATTTCTCACGATTTCGCAACACATCCCAACCGTCCTAAATTAGAAGCCTCGATAAGCGCCCCTGTACGCTTAATTTACATTTTAGGGCGTAGCGCCTCTTAGTCTAACCTTGTCCCGTCAGGCGTAACCGGCAGTCGGCAATCTCCCGAACAGTATAATAGATGGCGCTGTCGCATAGAAGTACATACAAACTGCAGTTGACTGATGATATCTAGATGGTGCTGTACACAATCTGTGTTGGTCCAATAGAAGTGTGGGCAATAGTGTGCTTGTGTGAATCGCCACTAAATGGCGGTGGAAGTGCCGCTACTCTCCGATTGGCTGCTGCGCGGGCTGTGCCTGGGTGCGCGGGGAACGAGTGCCTCTCTCAGTCTCCTGGATCGTCGCCGTACGTGTCGGATCGTTGGTGGGGCATGGACGAAGCGGAGCGGCGGGTGCGGAGGGCCGCGGCGGCTCGTGCTCGTCGCCAGGATCCCGCGGTGCGAGCCCGAGAAACGGCGGCAAGCGAGCGCGGCGCCTGGCAGACTCCGTGACTGTGCGCGCCAATGACTCCGCGGCGCAACGTGCACTGCGAGCATCGGACCCCGAAAGGCGAGCCCGAGAAGCGGCGGCGAACCGAGCGCGCCGCCTGGCAGACCTTGATGGTGCTCGTGCGCGGGAAGCGGCGACCAACGGCGCCAGTGGTCTCACATTCAAGGAGCCGACGCGCGGTTTGAGCGGGAATTTCTCGCTCATTCGTTTGGCCACAGTTGCGACGTGTGTGATCGACTTTGGTTCGATAATAACCTCACCGCGGTGTTTCGCACTCTTTATATGATGTACTGGGCGAATTTGACGGAAGAGTTTTCACGGTTTACCGATGATTCCCTCTGGAGCTTCGCACGACTCATCATCATTCACCCCCGTGGATATGCTGTGATCTTTCTAACTTTTTCCAGGTTTATTTCACATACTGACACATTTTTGTTTCATCGCTAGTGTTACTATCGTATATTTATGGACAGCTGCCACACACTATTGCAATTTGAAGCTTACAGTACGAAACTTCGCTGTCACATTATGCCCGCCAACTTCTATGAACTTCTATATTTCTGTGTCGTTCAGGCATCCTAGTCCGTATGTTCCCGCCTGGGTTGGTATTGTTATGTGTTCATTTTGTGGTCTGCCCATTTCAGCACGCTCTGATTGCCTGAACTTGGAGAAGAAGCATGCCTTCTTACGCCTTTTGCGCTGCTTTATCATCCGGTGAAGACGACGTGCATGTCGCACATTTGACATAACCACTTTTTCATGTCTGTAATGTTTGTATACCTCAAATTCTCTACCTCAAGATTGCTTATATTTATCAAACACGAAGAAATATGCCTTTCTAAAATCTTCGAATGTCTCACAAGAATGCATGAGCTACGCGCGCGCATAAATTTCACGAGTCAAGCTGGACAGTAACGTGCAAGTGAAACTTATTTGATGAATGGGATCCCGGCTAGTAAACTGAATTTTCCATTGCGATGGTGCATCTACTGTCCGTATGCTGATGTCAACACTGGAACCACATAAAGAGCATTCTGTCGGCTTACGTAACATCTCCGTAAAACACAGAAAAAAATTTACGGACTGTAATAAACGAGACCCGGGTTCATATCGTCTTTACTGCGTAAGGGCTGCTCCTTTAATGGCAGTACAAGGCGAACGGCTAACCCCACGTGCACGTGCCCTCGATGCCCACCTCGGTTTCCACTTCTTCGAAAGAATCTTGCACGCTCCAAGTTTGCTCCGTTTCGCACTATTTTGCAACACTGACCATGTACCTACATTTCTGCAGAAAAAAAAATTGCGTTGTTGAACGCATAGTAACGTTCGACTGCGTTTCGTTCCTTAAAGGGCCCCTCACCAGGTTTGACAATTTTGAGCTGACGAGCGCAATCCGTGCACTATACTTGGCGACAACTTTCTGTGGCACGGCTAAAGCTACGTGGCGGAGCTTCTGCACATGTGTTACTACGCCAAGTAGTCCGTTCGCGGCAAATTTCGGTTTTGGTTTCACGTGCGCATAAAACGTGCGTTTCCACACGAGTATCATGGCTCATTATGTTATTTGGGAATTTATGCAGATAGTTTCTTCACAGATGTAGTTGAAATCTACCACATGACTGATATACATAAGCATGCAGCACAAATACCGGAATCGTTGCTGAGCTTCTTCTGCAAATCAAATTATATAACGCTAATTGCGACGGTTGAAGTCCACCTGCAAAGCGAGCACCATTTAATATTGTTTACATTATTTTTTGGGAAAGCGATAGAATATTTTTGTATTGCGAGGAACGCAGGAATCGTTTTTAAGCGTCGGTTTTGCTTTTCAAAGAAAAAAGAAAGCCACGGCCCAGCAGTAACTGCGCAATCGGAAATCTTACGCAAAGTAAGAAGCCATTTTCTGAATTTCGTTGCACAGGGTCCACATCGTCGTTTTTCCTACATTTGGAGACGCTGTAACTTTCTGGAGACCGCCACGTCATTTTGTCAGGGGACGCGAAGGCATCGAAGGCAGCAGATATCTTGGCCACGACATCGGAGAGGCGTCTCACTTGTGATTATACAAACGGGTGAACGCGTTCGTTACTCCCGTGGTCAAGAATGCTTTTTTTTGTTTTGCAAATTGAAAATCACGCTGTCAGTCGCATAATAGACATGAACGCGTCTGTTGCCGAGGCAAAACTGTGCAGGCTGATTTTTGTCACCGTAATCACACTATTCAAAACGCGAAAACACTCCCGCCGTAGACGCCGACGGGCACGGTGTTAGACGCAAATCTTCGGTGCGACTGTATCGTAATAGTAGGCAACCGAAATACCGACCATGTATGCAACGCATTTTTAGAAATGGGCCACTTATTTTACGTACTGTTTCCAATCGCAGTTTGCTTTCAAGCGACTCTTCTTGCTGAAGACTTGAAGGTCCCGTCGTCCACTGTCAAGGCAGCTATCGCGATGAGAGACCCACTTGCGATGTTGGTACTCACTTGCACACTTCTTTTCGGTGATAGTACGGGCAAATCAACAAAAATATTCCAACGCACCGCTGTCTTCGTTTCATTCTGTCGATGAACACAGATCACCTAACGAACCCCGCTTATGCTCACTTGCAAGCTTCCATTGCACCTGTTTGCAGCCAGAGTTCTTCATCATACCAGTTGCGAAACTCCCCATGGCCCCAGTATCAAAATCCGGACACGCATTGGCCGAAACTGCGGGAGTGACTGCTTGTCGCGTCATCTATCAACCAAAATACTAACTAATACGCCATATCTTGTGTTTTGTGTTGCGCAGAGCCGTGCCGTGAGCGCCGCCGCACGCGCAACAACATGGCAGCGCGCAGAGCAGCTGTAGAGCAGCGGCGGTTTCGTGTGGTGGACGTTTTTTTTTTTCTGTTACCCGCAGCCGTCGCCGCTGCATAGCGTAATGGACGGTGCAGCCAAAGTCCGGAGGTTACAGAATCATGAAGAGCACACGATGCCTTACATTTTTGGCAGAATAGCGAGCGGTAAGCGGATTCAACCGGGATGCAGCGTTGATC
The DNA here is from genome assembly GCF_013339695.2 of Rhipicephalus sanguineus. Taxonomy (NCBI): domain Eukaryota; kingdom Metazoa; phylum Arthropoda; class Arachnida; order Ixodida; family Ixodidae; genus Rhipicephalus; species Rhipicephalus sanguineus. The sequence continues at coordinate 166,221 of NW_023615640.1, forward strand.
CAGGGGAATCGAAATTGTTTTCGGTAAGTGTAACTTACATTGCTTCGCTTAACTTGGTCTTGTTGCCAAAAAAAGAAGACGCTTTTGCTATTTTGAGTGTGGTTTTGCATTAAAGACACCGTCCTTGGCGCGAAAAGTTGGGCGGACACTAGGACAGAGGTCTAAAAAATATTTTTTTTTGCTTTGGGTTTTTACTAGAATCGCCATGTCATCATTGTTCTACATTGTGACGCGCGGACGTTGCGCTGTAAGAAATTCACAAGCTCAGTTTCTTAAAGATGACAGGGCTGCGGTGCGCTTCCTTCAGTTTTTTGCAAGGCTGCTACCGTGCTCTATCGAAACTAACAACTGATAGGTGTCTGTTGCATGCGTGTTCCTACATGTACCATTTGCACGGCTTCTGTTGGCACTTCGTTGTAGCCTAAGCGGTGGTAAAACGCATGGCCAATTGTGCGATGCTCGGCAAAATTGAAATGAGGACTTACTATAAACATCGCTTAGGTGAAGAGGAGGCTGCGGCGTGTCGATGTGACGCTAGCTTACAGCTGCTGAAAAAATGACGAGCGGTGTATTCGCTACCCGAATTAATTAGGTCATACACTAAGACATTGTAGACTGTTAAAAAAAATCAGTGGTGCTCTTACTTTAGTTGCAGTGAGCGTCGTACATGTTTCGTAATCTTTCCAAAATCTTGAGTGTTAAGAGTTCTACAGAATGACCCCATCGCTATTTCTTGCTGTTATGCTCCGTAATGTCAGACGTGTAAGCACCAAACTTTATTGTTGTCGAAGTGCTATGCGTCACTCTGCCATATATTTTCTCAAGTGCTGAGGTTTAAAATAATGTTCGTTAGTTGTGCTCATTGGACTCATTTTTATTACTTTTGTCGCAGGCGTCGGCATGTTTTCTTAAAGCATTGCAGAGATGATCTGAAGTGTTTTAGCACGAATGCTCAGCTTCAACAGCAGCATCTTTCAACTGAGGTGGGTTTTATCACATGCGAATTCTGTGATGTTTCTTGTGTTAGTTGCAGAATGTATGCAGCAGTATATCTATATAATATAGATGACATTATCTGACATTACTTGAATGTTCTGCTTTAGACAAAGTAGCCACTGGCCTGCACCTTTGTTTGATTCATGCATGCATTCATTGCCTTCCTCACTGGCCTAAGGTTTTCTATTATTCAGATTTTAGCACAAAATACCAGAAATAAAGCTGATTTTTTACCCATTGTTATCACCATTGGAGGCCTTGTTTATTGCCAACTCGCACCCACTGCTGCTTTTTTCTTGGGTATCAGTAAATATGCAAAGTGATACGTGGTAGCGGCACTTCTTACCTTTCCAGGGTAGCCTTTGTTAGAATGTAAACAAAGGATGGAAGAGGGCAACGCAGAAGTTCAAAGGATTCACCGTCGCAAAGTAAATTCTGCTGCAACAGACATCAGTACTGAGTGATACCATTAAAGTTGACACATTAAGGCATGCTAGCTTGCTTGGGCCTGAATCATCCGCTGATCTGTCTCCTTCCATATCAGTTACCCTTTTTTAAATGTTCTGTTAACGTGCCTGTGATCTCAGCAGTATGAAGGTTAATGACAGTGGTAACAATTGCTTCACTGAAATGATTCTATTTAAGGCGAGCATTGCCTTCACTGCATGAGAATCAAATGTAAGATACCTAAGTGCGGCAATCAAATGTAAGATACCTAACAGGGGCCTTTGGCTTATATCTTGTTCAAAAGGTAACTGAATGTGGTTGAGACTGTTGAAGTGAAAGTGTTACTTGCAACAAAGTTTGTTGTAGGCGTTTATAGACAGTATACCTAAAGGCTTGCAGTACCTAAGGTACGTGTTTGCAGACAATAATTTGAGATATTTTGATAAAAGAGACCTAATTTTGCACAGAAAGCAAATGCAGCTGTCAAAGAATTTATTTAGAGCGACCATTCAATATTAGAGGATAGAGTTTAAAGCTGGAAGCACCCCAGCATTCGACTTCATCCCAGCAGTTGCAAATGTGACACGCTGATGTGTATAATGTATTCCTTGCACACCATGCTAAATAAAGCAAGCCAATGAAAAACATGACATTGCAAGGGTCAGTGCTATGATGGGCCAGCGCTGAACTGGTCTCCTTATCATAAGTGAGCCAGTCACACTTCTGTTGCCATGTGGAACAAGTTTATTCCAGGCCCCTATATGCATTCCATAAGGGGAGATGTACAAGAGCATTTGCAAAGACTTTATTATGCAACACAACACAAGCATGGTTTGCAGCACTAATTCAATACAGATAATAAAGCAGAAGCAAGCAACACAATATTGCATATGAAATTGCATTATTATAAGTACAAGAAACAAACAGAAGTTCTCCGGACAAAACATGCACTGGTGAACGCGTTACATTATCTAGGAAAACGTGGAGCAGTGAATGCAAGGCAACAAAAAATTCTTTCTCAGGAAACAAAAAACAGCGAATAAAAAATCAACGTATTATACTGCTACAGAAGAGTGCCTAGCTTGCAACTACTTATGAAGGACATCGTGTAAGTTGCAAATCTTAGCCTACACTTTTGCTGTGTTGCCATGGAAGTGCACACAGTTCTACCAGTCAACACACTTTTGCAGTAGCCACCTTATGTATATAGGGCAGCAGCCTCCCCAAGGTGTGAAGCATTTTTCATGTTCCAGGTGATGTCATGACTAATGCATGAATGAAACTGTGTTCTTGTATCATTTCAAAGGATGTCGTGACACAACATTGCTCCTTTTCTTAAGTGCTTTCATCAGCTTCGTCGATTAGTACAAGTATTACATCTGTGAAACTCTCATCTGAACCTTCAACTTGAAGTGCTCGCACATAACTGCCTTGTGTAGTGTGCCAGAGCGTCCTTCTTTGGTTTGGTTAGCCTTGCATCCTCTCAAGTTTTGAGGAAAGAGAGCACGTCATGGTGACGTGGCTAGAATTGCCTTCTTTTTTTGTTTGTTCTCTTTCTAATTTGCTTCTTGGTACACTTTCAGTGCTGGCATTGAGTGCTTCACTTCAGATGAAAAACTAAACCACATCCCAGGGTCAGTGGCTTTCCCAGGAACGCCTAGGACGTAGGAATGCATACTTGTCATCCTTCACGCTCACACAGCATGGCTCCCAGAAATGGAAAGGTGTGCAGCTTTTTGTTTCCGATTTTTATAATTTTCAGGCCTTGCAAACACATTTCACTTTGCCGATGCAATTGCTGCCAAGTGATGTAGGTGCCTCACTTGTTTGTTTGCAGTTCACAAAGCTGCTGAAGGGCCCTTTAATGAAGATTACAAACACTACAATATGGAAGAGGAAAGTAGCACTATCAAAGCCAGCTGTTGCACAGCTACAGCACAGGTTTTGCTTGTCAATCACTTGGTGGCTGAGTAAGCGCGGCATTTCGCTGCTAAGCACACGTGCAGGGGTTCCATTCCTGGCTATGTTGGGCACAGTTGGACTGGGGGAACAAAATTCTTGTATTTCGATACAGGTTTGCTTATTCAAAATTACATGAGCTTTGCTCTTTTGCGTGCATGCGCAGTCTCTACTGACTTGCTCAGCTTCTTTGACATGTCTCTAGCAAAAAAATGCATTCGTAGCATTGTGTATGTCCTAAGCACGGTTGCTGTAAAGTTGTCCTTGTGTTCTGCACACCCGAGTTTTGGAAACTTTGTTAACTCTAGAGCATCGAGAAGTTCCCAAAAAATGTCACTGCACAGTTGAAAGCGGTTAAGTGCGCTTGAGACAGTGCTTTCTATGCTTCTCAGTGACAGGAACATCTTCTCTGTGGGGTGCTTCAGGCTCATTTCTTTAAATGACCTAGCAAATGTTACCCATGCTGCCGGCATATGTGGAGCGTCAGTTTGAATGTCAGCTAAGCAGTTTAAACAGCCTTTTTTCTTTGAGATTTTGTGCACAATGTAGCCAGCAAGATAATATACTACACAGTCTTCTGCAGTTGCCTTGCTGTATGGGTGGTCCTTGCTTGTGCTGGGAAGCGCAGCCATTGTGCTCGTGTCTTGCAGATCAAAGCAGAGCTCTTCAAGCTTTTTCTCTAAGCGTGCGTGGAGCTTTTCTTTGTGGCACTCATTGTCTTTGACACCAGCCTCGAGCACACCTGAAAGAACTGGCAGATATCCTCCTGGGCTTCTACATTGCCTTTGATTGCTGCTTTCATTGGGGCATAGATGGTCAAGAGCCGAAAGATGTAGGAGAAGTTCACTATGGTGGGGTGATCTTCATGTCCTCCAAATGAACGGATGTTGCCGAAGAACCTCTGAAGTGAAAGAGCCATTTGTACAAATATTGTATAAATCAAAGCACTTGTAAGCGTATTGTTTACTTTAATATTTAATTTGCACTTATGCAAGGCTAAAATTGGAAGTGAAAGCATGACAATAAAGTTGCTTGTGTATACAGTCGCCGACCATTTTTTCAAACGTCCTATTATTTGGACCACCCTAAATATCTGGTCTCTGCCATGTCACAGTTGCATGCTCCATAGAGTCAGTGTATAACATCAACCAAAATTCTGGGTATTTGAAACCCTTCTCATTTGATTTTCCTAACTTTTTCTTTAATCGTAAGCGTACAGCTACCAAAAACCACTGAAAACGCAAACAGCATTGCTGCCATTTTGTTTTTCTGTAGCCCTGAACCCACGTTAGCCACCCTACCCGCACTGCATGTGTATCGTCAGCTCATCTCGCATGCAGCCTTGACAGCAGGCACTGCTTGCTGCACAGTACCGCGAGGCAGGCAGTTGGTCATCAGTCGCCTGCAGTTTCGCATATGGTCGGTCATGGAAGTGACACTGGCACAGTTCACTAATGGTGACAGTGAGACCAAGCTCTGTGCCGGACTTACTGAGGTCAAAATAGTTCACCAGGTGCTGGAAGATGATGACTCGGGCTCCCACAATGAGCAACCAGTGACTGTGCTGCCAACAACCTATGAACTAATGCAAGCCCTCGTGGTGCTTTCTGCTGTTTACAGCGAGAACATCACCATCACCGACGTGCAAGCTGAGCTTTTGGATGGAAGCGTAGAGCACCCGAGAAACTGATTGGCCAGCTTTTCAAGCCGCTTGGTAAATGAAGTGACTTTTTTTACGTGAATTCGTTTTGTCGGACACTATCTCGCCCCTGCAGCGTTCAATAAATTGGTGGGCGACTGTAGAGACTTGTTAATATTGCTTAGGCAAATTACATGTGTGTTTACATGGCCATGTGTCAAGAATGGATGTTTGCAGTCGTTGAGGCTTGTTACAAATTACCACAGCAGGCACGCTGCCCGCTGAATGGAATACCAATTATAAATGAAGAGTTGACATGTATTAGCAAATTTGCATGGGCCAGAGAATAAAGGCTTCTGATGGAATGGGTGGAAGCTTCGAAAGTCATAAAACACTACAGATGAAAGCTGAGCTATATCGCAACCATTGTTGCTATATTTGACTATCAACCCTTCAGGCTACGCTACCCAGACATAAAACAGGGGATCTTAAAAAGTGTTCAAGGGTGCATTCACTTTTCAGGGATCATTTTCTTTACTATATCGTTGAACCTATAGTTAAAAAAATGCTAGTATTACCTTAGTCTTATGTCAAATTCGTTTCATTTTTAGTGTGCCCTCGCTTTGACACAGGCCGTACTTTTTAAAAACAAATCGTTCATTTTAATTAGCTAACTGAATGCTCATTTAGCAAGATATTGCATAAGTTTGTTTGGAAACATGGCAATCAGAAATTTGACAAAGTATTTCGCTGCTAACCTTCCAACTAATTCATGTAATCATTACAATCATGAAATTGAAAAGTAAGGAAGTGGCTTTGGCATGTTAGCGTTGCTGGAAACTTGAGAGTCATGCCAGATTCTGTGTGTTGATCTTCTGTCTCTGTCATGAAACTAAATTTATTTGAGTTATTTGCTCATTTTGTTAATGAAGTCTCAAATTGAACTACTGAAATACAATATACCACTCCACCCTACATCATCACACATGTTTATTTTGAAACGGATTATTGTCCGGGTGCAGGATGCCTAACGTATGTACAGATGTCAGCACACTGCCCTGGTGGCGTGTATAGCGATAACAAGTAGTTTGAGATAGCCCACACTTGAGCATTCATCCTTAGCGGCCACGCATGATATAATTCGGGCTCTTTCAAACAGGTGTTATCAGCAAACGTCGTTTGTATAGGCTGGAGTGCTCCATTACAGTGCTCTAGACAAGCCTGTTGGCTCTTGAATAGCCTATTTCTGTGAATTGCGTCATGTAGCCTAAATTAATAAGAGGTTGATGACAAGCAATTGCTACCTAGTTAACTGCTTGTCACAGATTTAGCAGTGTGTGTAGCCACTAACAATCAATCACTATTGTAAAAAAACATCACCACTGTATGGTCTTACTAAATTCACCTCATCATTGTGAAGGATGTGGACAGTATGACAAAATGCTGCTTATGTACTGTGTTCTGCTGATAGCAGTGATTATGGTCACTGTTTCTCATAAATTTCTCGAAGAGTTACTTGTTGGCAAGGAATGCAACCCCTAAAGGTAAACTGAACAAAAATTGAGAGAACTGATGAAAATATCAAAATTCTACTTGGAGGACACGACTGTTCCGATAAACCGAGTCTATTTCACATGTTCTTGAACAGTTGGCTAAATTTTTAAAGAATCCTAAGCGCGTGGCGGCTGCATGACAGCGTGAGCTGTGATGGTTAAGTTACTGCAGCGGATGCAGAATGCGTGTTTTGCTGCCTGCTACTGCCCTTTCTCCACCTCTCCTTTACATCGCACTCTCCCCCTTCCACAATAGCGCTAAAATGTGCCCCACCATTTAGGGGCTTCACCCCACCCGGGAGCATTTTTCGCTGCCAGTGCTCATCATACCAGTTCTGGGAACCGTAGTCTGAGCTAAGCATGCTGAGAGGCTCGAGTGCCAGCTGGCATTGTTGGTATGCTTGTCTCCGGTGCATTAAACATCGCCAAACGTCACCTCCTCTAGTTCACAGCACTGCCGCCGGATGCGGCAGTTTGTAAACACATTAAATTCATTATTTTCCTCAAGTTGCTGCCTTAAATGAAGTTTGCGTCTATTGATTTTAACACACAATCTTTCAATTTGGCTGAAAATCATGACGTCAACATTTTTGTTCACTTTCCCTTTAAGCTAGGATATTGTAATATGGAAAACTGGATGCAGTTCAAGAAATGTTTAGAAAGCATTTGCTGTGTTCGTTATTGGTAGGCGGCATTCCAAAGTGTATCTTATTTAGCCAAAAGAATATTACAATTTTCACTCACCTCCAGTGGGTCTTGATTCAACTTGCTGGTTAGCACGTAGCTGACACCTTCGCTGAAAAGGCTTGAAAGGATGTCTTGCATCGACATCAGTGATACACGGAGTGACTGAATTGTCTGTGCTGAGGCAAACATGGTTTCTCGTGTTCTGAAGAATCTTTCTTCTGTTTGGTCCAGGGTAACCAAGAAGGCATCAATGATCTGTGAATGAGGAATGGATAGTGCAATACTGCCTGGTTATAATAGCAATATGTTGGCAGTGTTGCTGAAGTGAATCTCATAATCCGGTATTTATTGCAAAGGCCACTCTTTCTACAGGGTAAGGAACACTCATTTTACACTTCAAAATTATCTTACAATGTGAGATGCTCAAAATGTGTGATGTCTGTGCCTTATTTCTTTTAATTTGGGGCTGCAGTCGTGTTCCACAAGGGAGTATTAAATTGGCCATGAACAACACACACAATTAGTTCTTTTGAAATAGCAAGCTATTACTAAAGTTCCATTGGCATTGTATTTTTTTTTTCAAATAAAAAGAAAACATCTTCCAGAAAATAGGAAAGTTTCAACGAAAGAGAGCCCCTGCAGTTTTAGACTACAGCACCTATCATTACATTGTGTACAGTTGTGTGTTAGTCATGTGTGTGTAACCATTCATGCTGCTTTGACCCTAACATTTTTGTTGTCTTTCTTTTCCATTCCACCTGGCGTCATTTTGCGTAAACAGCTGAGCAGACAACACTTTTATGTCTCATTGGCTGTTGTCTCTAAATATTTTGTCATTGCTCTCATGCTATGCTTACATTTCACCAACACACTTAGATCAATGTTTATGGTTTGACACCAAGGTTAGGGAACATTTTCTTATGTGAGCAGCATGAATAAACAATAATTGCATAATTTTAAAAAATGATTCTTCTGCACAGGTTAAAGGAACACTAAAGGCAAACACAATTCATGTCAGAGTGAAAGGTCAATGGGTGAGAACGTCTAAAATGTCAACAGTATCAACAGCAGTGCTCTAGTAATCGAGAAATTAAGGTAAAGGTAGGACACGATGTGCGCCACGAGTGGGACATTTTCGAAGTGATCCCGATGACGTCAAAGAGTCCCGAGTACAATTAACCTAGTAGTCAAACTAGTTGCGATAAAAAAGAACCTTCCGTGCATCACAAGACGTAATAAAATGCTGCTTGTTCGTTTCTCTTTGATTCATGGGGAAAAAAACCTCTTGGCGTTACCATGGGGAACGGCGCGAGTGGTTCAAAAGTTCCGTTTTCACCGTGCTGCTTGTCTCAGTGGTAGTTTCGGTATCGCATACTGCTGCGTCTGTTTGGCTCTCGCTATTTTCGCACTGTTGATACTCTACTTCTGCTGCTGGCCAAGCTAAGCTCCGTTACAGTGAACTATACAGTTTCGGAGTGGCCCATGGCTGCCTCTTGGTAAGGTTGGGCATGGAAACTGCTACGTCAGAGTTCAGGCGGGTGATTTGAAGTGCGCTAGAGCCGCGATTTTCTTTCAAAATAAGCATTTCCTTGGCACAAATCAAGCACTACGAGGGTTCTGAAACGCTATTCCAACAATCAACGTCGACTTAATATTTTCCTTTAGTGTCCCTTTAAAGCATTATAAGTAAGTAAAGCTGGCGTAAACTATGTTGAAATTTTTTTTAATGTAACCAATTAGGGTGTGTCGACTCTGCGCTATATATCGCCAAGCCTCGACGTTATAGAGTTTTGGTGCACTTCTGAATGATTCTTTATGGCATCCATTTTGTATTGGGACTTGTGTTAGAGGTTCCCAGCGATATTTTCTCTTACTTTTACCATTTCTGTTTCACCACATTGGAGTTATCAGAGTTTTTTTTTTAAATGTATGTATTCTCTTTTGTATACAGTATTTCTTCTTTGAGATGTTCTTGTATTTACTGCATATCCGACTTGGTAAAAACAAACATTGCCATTTTTTACGAGGTATGGTGTCTGGCCAAAAAGAAAAAAACGCTGGTGTATTGACTTATTAAGCGGCCACACATTCTGTGCACAGACTGCACACATTTCACCTTTTGTTTCGATGACCCAGGCCTGATTCCTTCTTTCGGCAGCTTTGCATTGAGAACGTCAAACAAGTCGTTCAGCTCCTTAGTGAAAACTTCGGTGCCTTCGCTGTTTTCCAGTCCTGGGAGCCCCTGGTTCCTGTAAAATTCCAAGCCTATGGCTGTTCCACGGCTGAAAAGCTGAAAATAAGGGTACAACGGTAAGACAAGTTAGCACTGTTGCACTATGCGCTCCTCATAATCATATTGTGCTTTTGACACAACAAACGCAACAGTAATAATGTTAACTAATATTGTTGACATTGCTTGCTTGTATCATTTCAATTGTGCCTTCTCACCTGTGCAGCAAGGCGTACATTCATCTTGCGCAAGCAGTCTGGTTCAATGTGTGCTTGCGTCAGCTTTGGCACAATACGAAGCTGCTGGTTCTCCTCGGCTTTGTACAGCAACCGGTAGTGATCGTAGGCAACTTCACAGTTTCCAGCCTAGAAAAACACATGCAAATGAATTGCACGGTATGTCTAAATTCTCTCTTTTTAGAGCTTACCTGTGCAACATTGTGCTTGTGCAAGTGGTTGCGTATGCACTTTATCATGTGTGGCGCATCACACAAGAAGTGCAGATGCTTCCCTGGCAGGCAGGGATGTTGCACTTTGTTCACAGCAACCTTCCATCTTCCAGATATCCTGAATTGCGCCCACATGGCCTTGTTGCTCCCGGCACCATCACTGACGACTGCTATCACTACTGCATTTTGCTTGAAAAGTTCGAGAACAGCCTCAAGCACAAGCCTGGCAAGGACATCACCTGGTGCAGCTCCCTTGCTGGCGAAGCTGGCGATTGGCTGTACCCAGTTACTGAATAAAGGCACATACATGAACACAAGGGCATGGTCTGCAAGGTCTTTTTGAGTGCTGTCTTTGCCATAGTCAACAAAGCCTCCAAGTTTCAAATTGCTCTGATCAAATTCAACTGTTTGTCGCACTTTCATTTCATCCAATATTAATGTTCCGTAGCAGTTGAACCCTTTTTTTTTTTCATGTGGCTAGCAATGCTCTCTAGAGCTGTCTTGTTAAATCCAAATTGGCATGGCATGCCTTTCAGAATTTGACGCAGCCTGTTCATTGATGGGAGGGGAAGCATTTTCATGTTGTTGATTAAGCGATAGGCTTTCGGGCTTGAAATTCTGAGCAGAAGACAATTCATTAGCCATTCCTTTTCGTAGCGCATCCCTTTTTTGGATTTTCTTCTGAGTGATTGTAGTGCTGTTCGTAACGCCGCACGTTGGGCATGTGGCAGGTCCTCGGCACTTCTTATGTTTAGTTCTTTCTTCAATCGCCTGTTCTGTTTTTTCAGTGCTTGCCTCTCGTGCTGCATGTTTCTTTTTGCCACATAACTGCGTGTCAGTTTTTTTCCAAGGGCAACATTTGCTTTCTTCAGTGTGGTCTTCTGGGAGATATTGAATTTCACTGACACAGCCCTGTCTCTCTCTCTCCTGCACATCATGCATACTGCATTGTGTGCAAGTATGGCACATTTCTTACTGTGCACTTGTGCTTTGCTAGCCATTCTGCTTGTGTATCCTTGGCAGAGCTTCAATTTTTCTAGCCGTTCCGCAAGTGCCACCAGACTGCTTGCATCTTGTGCATCCGTAGCGCATTGGAAGGTCCTAGGCGCCACTACCTTTCCAGCAGCATTTATTGTGATGCGTCCTTTTTTTTCCACAATAATTGCCTTGTCAATGAAGAGGACCGAATTGAGCACAGATGGCTTGTATAGGGCGAATGTATCTTCATTAATGCTTTGAATGGTCCAACCATAGAGCTGCTTAATGCTTAATAATTCTTGAACTTCAGTAACTGGGCAACAGCCATTGAAGTCTTGTGTGGAAGCACCCTCTGTTGTGTCGGTGCTTGGGTCAGTGTGCAATTCTGCCTCATGCGAATGTATGGGAACTGCATGCTCCCTCAGGTCCCACCGCTCTCTCCTTATTTCCACAATTTTCCCCTGAATGTTATGTGTCCAGCACTTAATGATGTCCTCGGGGGCGAAGTGTTTTTCGCAGATGAGACTGCGGTCACGGAATGCTTCGCCCCTTCCTAAAAGCACTTGCTCCCATTTCTCTCGTAGCTCCTGCGTCTTCGGCACCTCAAAAAAGCACTGACCTTGTGCTTGTGCCGCCGCTGCGTAGGGTGCTGTTGCCGCTTGATGGACAACCGGGTACCGAGCATTTCCTAGGCATATTTCATCGTGTTGAACGAGCGCGCAAAAGTGCAAAACTGCAGGGAGTCTGGTAAGCTGCCGAGTGCCGCCGGCGAAACACGATGCAGACGATATGCTTTAGGCAGTACCATTTCCACTTTATTCGGTATTTAAATGTCGACACAGTAACTACATCAATTCGTACGCTGCGCGTTGCAAAATTATCGCAACAGATCTAAAGTAAGGGTAAGTCTGTCAACGGCAGCAGACGACGTTGCCCGAGCAGCAAACGTGTCGTCTGCAAGTAAAATGTGCCGGTACCTTAGGAAAGACTCCACGAACATAGCACCAGAAAAGAAAACAGCGCTTGGAGCGTTACTTGCAAGTACATAGCATTGTTCAATGTTTCCGCTTTTTTATCATCGTAATTTCATTACTATATGATATCCCACCCTGTGTCCCATTGGTTTCGCGGTTACTGGAAGCGACCGCTGAGCGCAAGACATAGCGGCCAATTTATGGTATGTACTGATCGGTACTGATGTGCTTTGGTTTTCACTCCACCGTATCAGTGTCTAGTTTGTGCGACCATCGTTCACATCATGTTTGTGAGAGACAACGTAACCGCAGAGCGGAACACTTCAAAGATTCATCTCAAATTTCCCGCGAGTAGCCTGTCCTCGAGCACAGCACACATTTTCAGGTGAGCAAACGAGGAGTAACAAAAATAATTAGGGCGCAGTGAAATAATCAGAAGCATCGTAGCACGAAATTGCAAACAGCTCCTTCGACCAAATTAAACTAGACGCTTTGACACGCCTTTTATTACTACCTGTGCAAAGCGAAAACAGCTGACAGCGGCGCCGTTCAAGCCAAGGGCATGGCGGTGACAACGCCAGCGTTGCGTGCGGCGTTGAGCAACCTGCGAAGAGCGCACGCAAGAGGGGCAATCATGTGTTTTGTATTGTAGCTCCCAGATGGCGCGACAATCTGCTAACTCCCGCAGAATTGGCCAATGGCATGTCCGGGTTTCGGAACGCAGTTTCGCAACTGGTATTGAAGAACTCTGGTTGCAGCCGAGCGACGCCATCGTTTTGAGTGGGGACGGAAAACGTGAAACGGACACCAGAAAACCTGAAAACTCGAAAGAGCGAAAATCGCTAATCCTTTACGGGATTATCATTCTTACTTTCAACGCAAGCAATCTTGAACGTAATACCTATTTCTTTTCTGTTTATGTTTTCTTTTATGCTACGTATTCTACAAAAGCTAGCGTTCGCGGACTACATACAGAAGCGGAGTAAAAAAGTGCGTGGTTCGGTTGCGTAGCCTTCGCTGTGCTGCCACAGAAAGTTGTCGCCAGGTATAGGCGTTCACCATTACGTCTGCCAAAATTTGCAACGCTACACGCCGCGTAAATGGGTCAAATTTCAAGCTGAACGCTGCTTGCCCTTCTTCTCGCGTCCACGCGCCCAGAGAATGAGGGGATGACGTGCATGAGAGAATGGCCCTACGTAGATGGTAGTGCTGTGACGTCGCTCCTCTACGTAGACGAGTGTGCTCTGACGTCGCCAACAGTAGCACGTGACACTGCGATAATTATTTGACACGACGTGTAGTTTTTGTAATTTGTTGCTTGAATGGATGAATAAAACTTGAGAGCAATAATAAAACACACAAACGGAATGTGTGCGTTTTCTTTTTTTAATTTTTACTGCGAATCGCAGCGAGATTCGAGACTAATCTACCTCCGTTTCGCACGCGTTCGTGTTCTCGCGCTTTGCGCATCGCGCAGACGCCACCCTTTACAACGAAACTAATTTTCTACCGCGTTCCAGCGCTCATTAGGCTCATTTATCCTCCCGCGTCTAACTAGATGTTCATGCGGCACACCGCTAGTCTCGCGTCCGTACAAATGTTGCAGCTTTCGTGCTCAGTAATAGGTTGAAAGCCAAGTGATCTGCGAGGGCGCATTTGGCATAACTTGCAGAGATGAAGCGCAAAGAACGCCGCCACAACAGCGCTCGCGTCTCGGGGGCTCGGGCTGGTTCGGGCGCGTCATGCGCTCGTGACATTCTGTGCGTATGACGTGTTCATGCGTATGCGTTATGTGATCCTTCCGCTCGCGTGCCGAAGAGGGCAGGGAAGGGATTTGGCTTGCGAAGGCTACGCGGGGCGAGCGGCGAGG